>NC_057805.1:56224197-56324397 GCF_018294505.1 Triticum aestivum
GGGGGGGAGCGGGCCTTTTTCCTTTTGCTTTCTTTTTCTGTTTTGTTTTCTGTTTTCTCTTTTTTGTTTATTTCCTTTTCTGTTTTATTTCATTTAAAAGTATTTAGACATTTTATAAAAATGTGTTTTCTCCACCATAATTACCAGTGTATTATTTAGAACCCACTGAACATTTCTGTTTGAATTTTTGAAAACTTTTATTTTCCACTTTAATTATATTTGAAGTTTGAACTAGGAGTTTGACAAGGGTGTGGTTCAAATGTGATCAAGCCCTGTTTAGCAACATGATTAGCTTAATCACAGGGGGTTACTGTAGCATGATTCCCAGGGTGTTACAGTGATGGACAAGACCCATCCGTTAGCTTAGCATAATGATCATTTAGTTTTATTGCTATTGTTTTCTTCATGACTTATACATGTTCCTCTGACTACGAGATTTTGCAACTCCCGAATACCGGAGGAACACCTTGTGTGCTATCAAACGTCACAACGTAACTGGGTGATTATAAAGATGCTCTATTGGTGTCTCCGATGGTGTTTGTTGAGTTGGCATAGATCGAGATACTGATTTGTCACTCCGAGTATCGGAGAGGTATCTCTGGGCCCTCTCGATAATGCACATCACTATAAGCCTTGCAAGCAATGTGACTAATGAGTTAGTTACGGGATGATGCATAACGGAACGAGTAAAGAGACTTGCCGGTAACGAGATTGAACTAGGTATGAGGATACCGACGATCAATCTCGGGCAAGTAACATACCGATGACAAAGGGAACAACGTATGTTGTTATGCGGTTTGACCGATAAAGATATTCGTAGAATATGTATGAGCCAATATGAGCATCTAGGTTCTGCTATTGGTTATTGACCGGAGATGTGTCTCGGTCGTGTCTGCATTGTTCTCGAACCCGTAGGGTCTGCACGCTTAACGTTCGATGACGATTTGTATTATGAGTTATGTGATTTGATGACCGAAGTTTGTTCGGAGTCCCAGATGAGATCACGGACATGACGAGGAGTCTCGAAATGGTCGAGAGGTAAAGATTCATATATAGGACAATGGTATTTGGACACCGGAAGTGTTCCGGATGATACCTGGTGACCAGAAGTGGTTCCGGGCTACCCCCAGCAAAGATATGGGCTTAATGGGCCAAGTAAGGAAACACACTAGCCCACAAGGGGCTGGTGCGCCCCCTATAGGTCCAGCCACGTGGGGAGAAAGGGAAAGGAGAGGAGGAAAAGGAAAGTATGAAGTAGGACTCCTACTTCCTCCCCCTCCCCCCTCCTTCCTTTCCCCCTTGTCCAAATATGGTAAGGGGGCGAATTGGACTAGGGGCCCAAGTAGGATTCCTCCTACTTGGGCGCGCCCTAGGCTGCCTCCCTCCCTCTCCCTCCTTTATATACGTGGGGAGGGAACCCCTAGAACACACATCAATTGTTCCTAGCCGTGTGCGGTGCCCCCTCCACAGTTACACACCTCGATCATATCGTCGTAGTGCTTTGGCGAAGCCCTGCGTCGGTAACTTCATCATCATCGTCGCCACGCCGTCGTGCTCACGGAACTCTTCCTTGGCCTCAACTGGATCAAGAGCTCGAGGGACGTCTTCGAGCTGAACGTGTGCTGAACACAGAGGTGCCGTACGTTCGGTGCTTGGATCGGTTGGATCATGAAGATGTTCGACTACATCAACCGCGTTACTAAATGCTTCCGCTTTCGGTCTACGAGGGTACGTGGACACACTCTCCCCGCTCGTTGCTATGCTTCTCCTAGATAGATCTTGCGTGACCGTAGGAAAATTTTGAAATACTACGTTCCCCAACTGTGACACCCGAGCCAGGTCTATGCGTAGATGTTATATGCACGAGTAGAACACAATGAGTTGTGGGTGATAATAGTCATACTGCTTACCAGCAACGTCTTACTTTGATTCAGCGGTATTGTTGGATGAAGCAGCCCGGACCGACATTACATGACCACGTTCATGAGACTGGTTCTACCGACGTGCTTCGCACACAGGTGGCTAGCGGGTGTCAGTTTCTCCAACTTTAGTTGAATCGAGTTTGACTACGCCCAGTCCTTGTTGAAGGTTAAAACAACACACTTGACGAAAAATCGTTGTGGTTTTGATGCATAGGTAAGAATAGTTCTTCCTAGAAGCCCGTAGCAGCCACGTAAAACTTGCAACAACAAAGTAGAGGACGTCTAACTTTTTTTTGCAGGGCATGTTGTGATGTGATATGGTCAAGACATAATGAGATATAAATTATTGTATGAGATGATCATGTTTTGTTAAAGTTATGGTTGTCTCTTTATTGCATAAGATGCAAGCGCCATATAATTGCTTTACTTTATCGCTATGCGATAGCAATAGTTGCAAAAGCAATAGTTGGCGAGACGACCATGTAACGACACATTGATAGAGATCATGGTGTCATGACAGTGACGATGGAGATCATGAAGGTACTTTGGAGATGGAGATCAAAGGCACAAGATGATGATGGCCATATCATGTCACATATTTTGATTGCATGTGATGATTATCTGTTATGCATCTTATTTTGCTTAGTACCGCGGTAGCATTATAAGATGATCCCTCACTAAATTTCAAGGTATAAGTGTTCTCCCTGAGTATGCACCGTTGCGACAGTTCGTCGTGCCGAGACACCACGTGATGATCGGGTGTGATAAGCTCTACGTTCACATACAACGGGTGCAAGCCAGTTTTGCACACGCAGAATACTTAGGTTAAACTTGACGAGCCTAGCATATGCAGATATGGCCTCGGAACACTGAGACCGAAAGGTCGAACGTGAATCATATAGAAGATATGATCAACATAGAGATGTTCACCATTGAAAACTACTCCATCTCACGTGATGATCGGACATGGTTTAGTTGATATGGATCACGTGATCATTTAGATGACTAGAGGGATGTCTATATAAGTGGGAGTTCTTAAGTAATATGATTAATTGAACTTTAATTCATTATGAACTTAGTCCAGATAGTATTTGCATATCTATGTTGTAGATCAATAAGCTCGCGTATAGCTTCCCCGTTTATTTTTTGATATGTTCCTAGAGAAAAATAAGTTGAAAGATGATAGTAGCAATGACGCGGACTAGGTCCGTGATCTGAGGATTATCCTCATAGATGCACAGAAGAATTATGTCCTTGATGCACCGCTAGGTGACAGACCTATTGCATGAGCAGATGCAGTCGTTATGAACGTTTGGCAAAGCTCGGTATGATGACTACTTGATAGTTTTGTGCACCATGCTTTACGGCTTAGAACCGGAACTTCAAAAATGTTTTGAATGTCACGGAGCATATGAGATGTTCCAAGAGCTGAAATTGGTATTTCAGACTCATGCCCGAGTCGAGAGGTATGAGACCCCTGACAAGTACTTTGCCTACAAGACAAAGGAGAGTAGCTCAACCAGTGAGCATGTGCTCAGAATGTCTGAGTACTACAATCGCTTGATCAAGTGGGAGTTAATCCCAGATAAGGTAGTGATTGAGAGAGTTCTCTAGTCACTATCACCAAGTTACTGGAACTTCGTGATGAACTATAATATGAAAGGGATGACAAAAATGATTCCCCGAGCTCTTCGAAATGCTGAAATCAGCGAAGGTAGAAATCAAGAAAAGCATCAAGTGTTGATGGTTGACAAGACCACTAGTTTCAAGTAAAAGGGCAAGGGAAAGAAAGGGAACTTGAAGAAGAATGGCAAGCAAGTTGCCACTCCCATGAAGAAGCCCAAAGCTAGACCTAAGCCTGAGACTGAGTGCTTCTACTTCAAAGGAAATGGTCACTGGAAGCGGAACTGCCCCAAATACTTGGCGGATAAGAAGGATGGCAAAGTGAACAAAAGTATATATGATATACATGTTATTGATGTGTAATTTACTAGTATTCATAGTAGCACCTGGGTATTTGATACTGGTTCAGTTGCTATGATTAGTAACTTGAAATAACAGTTACAAAATGAACAGAGACTAGTTGAGGGCAAGGTGACGATGCGTGTTGGAAGTGATTCCAAGGTTGATAAGATCACCATCGCGCACTCCCTTTACCTTCGGGATTAGTGTTGAACCTAAAATAAATGTTATTTGGTGTTTGCGTTGAGCATAATATGATTGGATCATGTTTATTGCAATATGGTTATTCATTTAAGTCAAAGAATAATTGTCATTCTGTTTACATGAATAAAACCTTCTATGGTCATACACCCAAGGTGAATGGTTTATTGAATCTCGATCGTAGTGATACACATATTCATAAAATTAATGCCAAAAGATGCAAAATTGATAATGATAGTGCAACATACTTGTGGCACTGCCGTTTAGGTCATATTGGTGTAAAGCGCATGAAGAAACTCCATGCTGATGGGCTTTTGGAATCACTTGATTATGAATCACTTGATGCTTGCGAACCATGCCTCATGGGCAAGATGACTAAGACTCCGTTCTCCGGAACAATGGAGCGAGCCACTGACTTATTGGAAATAATACATACCAATGTATGCGGTCCGATGAGTGTTGAGGCTCGCGGCGGGTATCATTATTTTCTGACCTTCACAGATGATTTGAGAAGATATGGGTATATCTACTTGATGAAACTTAAGTCTGAAACATTTGAAAAGTTCAAAGAATTTCAGAGTTAAGTAGAAAATCATCGTAACAAGAAAATAAAGTTTCTACAATCTGATCGCAGAGGCGAATATTTGAGTTACGAGTTTGTTATTTATTTGAAACAATGTGGAATAGTTTCGCAACTCACGCCACCTGGAACACCACAGCTTAATGGTGTGTCTGAACATCGTGACCGCACTTTATTAGATATGGTGCAATCTATGATGTCTCTTACCGATTTACCACTATCGTTCTGGGGTTATGCATTAGAGATAGCTACATTCACATTAAATAGGGCACCATCTAAATCAGTTGAGACGACACCGTATGAACTATGGTTTGGCAAGAAACCTAAGCTGTCGTTTCTTAAAGTTTGGGGCTGCGATGCTTATGTGAAAAAGCTTCAACCTGATAAGCTCGAACCCAAATCGGAGAACTGCATCTTCAAAGGATACCCAAAGGAGACTGTAGGGTACACCTTCTATCACAGATCCGAAGGCAAGATATTCGTTGCTAAGAATGGATCCTTTCTAGAGAAGGAGTTTCTCTCGAAAGAAGTGAGTGGGAGGAAAGTAGCACTTGATGAGGTAATTGTACCTTCTCTCAAATTGGAGAGTAGCACATCAGAGAAATCCGTTCCCGTGATGCCTACACCAACTAGAGAGGAAGCTAATGATGATGATCATGAAACTTCAGATCAAGTTATTACCGAACCTCGTAGGACAACCAGAGTAAGGTCCGCACCAGAGTGGTACAGTAATCCTGTTTTGGATGTCATGTTACTTGACCATGACGAACCTACGAACTATGAGGAAGCGATGATGAGCCCAGATTCTGATAAATGGCTTGAGGCCATGAAATCTGAGATATGATCCATGTATGAGAACAAAGTGTACTACTAGGAAAAAGCCTAGTAGTAGCACGGGTTAAAAGCTAGTAGTAGCGCGGGTTCCTGCGCTACTACTACGGCGCTACAGCTAACTAGTAGTAGTAGCGCGGTGCATCCCCCGCTAATAGTACGTGTATTAGTACTAGTGCGGGTTCGACACGCGCTACTACTAACTATCTGTAGTGCGTGACTGTGACCCACGCTACTACTATTAATTTCAAAACCCAAAAAAAAATCTCGACCCCGTGCGTGGTGTCAATGGTTCGATCCAGCGACGACAAGGGTCGCCGGAGGTGCGGACGGGTAGCGGAGACCAGATCCAGTGACGGCTGTTGTAGAGGGACCGGATCCAGTGCAGAGGAGAGCAAGACGATGGTGTGAGGGTCCTCTTCACGGCCAAGGCAGAGAGCTCCTTGTTGGCCATGTCGACGACCAGCGCAGGCACGGGCATGGGAGGTGAGTAAAATCAGAGGGACATGGAGAGGGAAAAAGAGAAATAAGGAAGAAAGGAATGAGATGGAGGGCGGACCACGGCTCGTCGGCGGCGGTGAGGTGGTCCGACGTGGTGGCATGGAGATGCGGGGAAGACCGACGAGCTCCGTGACGCCGGTGGCGCGAGGCGGCCTCCCTCTTTTGGCGCCATGGAGGAGGAGGCACGCGAAGCAAGGAGGTGAACTCGTTGGGTGCCATGGAGGAGGAGGTGTGCAGCACCATGGGAGAGCCTATGTAGAGAGCGGGGAGAGTGAGGGAGAGAGGATGGATTTGGTCGAGGATATGGGGACTTCACCTACCTCGTACTTAGTAGTAGCGAGGGTATAAACCCCCGCTACTACTAAGTTGATAGTAGTAGCGCGGTTTTATACCCCTCGCTACTACTATGGCATGTCCCGGGGGGCACGGTAGAGACCACTTAGTAGTAGCGAGGGTTAAAAACCCGCGCTACTACTATCAACTTAGTAGTAGCAAGGGGTAAAAACCCGCGCTACTAATAAGTAGCAGTAGCAAGGGTTATAAACCCTCGCTACTAGTAAGCGTCTGCCTATAAGCTTTTCCCTAGTAGTGTGTGGACTATGGTGGACTTGCCCGATGATCGGCAAGCCATTTAGAATAAATGGATCTTCAAGAGGAAGACGGACGGTGATGGTAGTGTTACTATCTACCAAGCTCGACTTGTCGCAAAAGGTTTTTGACAAGTTCAAGGCACTAGTACGCGTCGGTCGTAAACAAACGGTTTTAACCCCTTTCCGCGACAGCATTTGGAACCATCGCCAAGTGAGTGTGGGCGATAGGGGGGTCCTTCCCACACCACCCAGAAACCGTCGGGGATATGCCCTCCTGGCACCCACGCTCGGCAAAATGAGGTCGTGTGCGACCGGCGAGCGCTCAAATACGGAAATCCATACAGTAGAGCTAAAAAAAATACAATTATACGGCGAAATTGTTTCTAGTCGCAAGTACATCCCACATAGTCAGTCCCCGCTAAACGTTTCCGTTCATATGTACATCCCACACAGTCGCTCCAAGGAAAACGTTTCCGTTCACAGGTACATCACACACAATTTTTCCCGTTAAATCGTTTGCGTTATTGAATGTATCACACACGGTCCGTAGAAGAAACTGTTCGGCAAAGGCTGTCCATCACACACAGTTTTTATGTGGCAAACGTTTGCGCAAGGTGGCCTAACGCAAACAGTTTTCAAGAGAAAGTCGTGTGTGATTGTTCATCGATCCAACACGGTTTATTCCTGGATACTGTGTGCGTTGCCTGAGGTCATCGCCCACGGTATTTTTTCAACAACCGTTTGCAATAGCAAAACCCAATTAGCAGGCTAATTCGCCATTAGCAGGCTAATTATCCGATTATTCATAATCCATTTATTAATCTAATTGACATTTCATATTAAGCACACAATATATTTCATTTCCATATTAAGGAAGCATAATTTCATACTTGAAATACATCAGAGTACAACATGATATAGCTTCAACACTCAGCTACCCCATTACACAACTGCACCAACAGCAAGTTCCACATGCAACATGTAGAACCTTTTGAAATTAGCGTCATAGACGGTATATAGACAGATGCATCTCATCTGGAAAACTTCTGAAGCGGAAGGCGAATATTGAGCCTTCATTCATGTTGAAGGTCTTTGCAACTTTAGGCCAGTGCCTGTGGATGATTGACCGTCCGTCCTTCGTCCTCTTCAGGAACACTTCAATATTGAACCGTGGGTGTTGTATAAAAACCTTCCTCGCCTCCTGACCATAGAGGTGGTTTGAGAGGTAATCATCAGTGAACTGCTTTGGAAAGGCCTGAAAACAAGGATGTGCATAAATATGTTCTCTATATTGGAAATGGGGCAAAGGAATAAAAAAGGCAAGGTATAATAGTTAGTACCATCTTGTAGTGAACTGGTGTCTTCTTCATTGTGCAGACAAAGATATTGTTGTTTTTTCTCGCTAATTTGTTTATCCTAACAGTCTTTCTGAGTTTCTTGATTTGATTGATATTCATGGACAACTCATTTCCCCATATGCAAAAAGGGTCGAACAGTGGGTCAAAACCTCTGACAGGAGGACCTACATGTGCAAGAGCAAATTGTTAAAAACCAAAATATTAGAATGGTTCCTGCAATTGCACAATAATGTGCTATTAGAGAACGGACCATGCACGTGCTAACCTCGATTGTAAACCTCAGTGCTTCCCATTGTTTCCATGCAACACATATAAGGTAGTTAGTCATCAGGTTAAGTAAGGATTCGCATGCTATCAGTAAAATATGTTGATGAAAAATAAGCACATTGCAGATTCATCAGATTAATTCAAGCCACACGGAAAACCCATTTACCCAAACCAAGCATGATTAAGAACTAGGAAATATAGCACCTGTATATGTTTCTCATGTATTAAGTGCAGCCAAATTCGATTTATTCCTCACATGCACAACAATACAAAATTCTACCCACGACAATTGGACATCACATTGCAGAATTGAACCAAGCAGTTAAACTAACACCACAACAAATGAACCAAACATTAACTGAGCACCACATTGCACAATATAACATACTCCTAATAGAAGATCAGACAGTTAACCAAGAAGTTAACTACAGCCAATTGTAGCAATTGTATTTGTTTCTCATGTATTCACAATAGCCAAATTCAATTTATTCCTCACATGGTATACAATAACAGAATGCACCCACAACTATTGAACATCGCATTGCAGAATTGAACCAAACAGTTAACTAAACACGACAACACAAATGAACCAAACGTGAACTGAGCACCACATTGCACAATGTATAACCAAACCAAGCATGCTTGACAACTTGGAAATATAGCAATTTTATTCGTTTCTCATGTATTTTGTAAAGATAAATTTGATTTATTTCTCACATGGAAGACAATACAAAATTGCAGCCTGAAGAACTGAACATCACATTTGCAGAACTGAACCAAACAGTTAACTGAAGACGACAACTAATTAACAAAACAGTTAATAAGTGAGCACCACACTGCACGACATATAGAACATATACACTAGAGCATCAGATTGCATGGTAAAATTAGATAGCGCAATTCGCTAGAATTTGTGAAGGAAAGGCAGGAGCAGCACACGCAACGGGTAAACCGAGCATGCTTAACCGGCGTAGCTAGCAAATGGCAAGGTGCTCCTCCAAGATCTGGGGGTCGGCACGAATGGCAGCCATCGCGACCTCATCCGCGCGTGCGGCCGCGATTAGCTTCTCCGCTGCCAAATGCTCCTTGAGATCCTGGCTATACTGCGTGCACCATGGCTTAGGCCGACACTTATTTGGTGGAGGGGTCGGTGATTTGGGTGGAAGGTGTCGCGCTCGCCCCGGCGGTCGGGGCATGTGGGATGTGGAAGGAGGAGGAGGATGGGGGTCGGGTGTGGATTACCTCCCTGGATAGACGAGGCCGAGCAGCGTGAAGGAGGGTCGCCGATGAGGAGGCGGCGCTGCAAGCAAGGAGTGAAGGTTTCAACTTGGAAAGGAAGGCGGAAAGAGGTGAAATGTGGCTTTTCGTAAGGGGGAGGGGGCAGGAGGTAGATATTTCCGTGGACACGGTCCCTTATTCAGAACTGTGTACGATATGTGGACATCAGAAACGATTCAGATAGCTTAACCCGTGTGTGATGAGTTTGAACGTCAAAAGTTTTGGTTCAAATTTCCATGGTTACAGTGGTCATCCACGTCATTGCATAATTTGGGTACACAAAGGAGACTACAGCACACCCACACTTCTTAATCGAGCAAGTTCAGCAATTAAACAGAGCTAGCTGACCTAAACATTACTCTAACAAATTAAAGACCAGCACTCTTAATTAAACAAAACAAAGAGTAATACTACGGCTGGTGCTCGTCGATCTCCGCCGCCGCCTCCGTGTCCAGCTCGCGCCCGATGGTCTCCTGGGGAAGGGGCTCCATGGCATCCATCGCACCATACTCGACAAGCACCTCGCCATCCGCGTCCGCCATCTCTTTAGAAAAGGCTGCCACGAGCTGGGCGTGGGCGGATGCGATCTGGGCTTGGACGGGCTCCGTCGTTGCAAGGTATGCGGCGGAGGAACGGACCGCTGCTCGAACGCTCTCGGCGATTGCCAGCTCTTCGGCCGTGGATTGCCAACCGTTTTCGGGGAAGCTTCGTTCGATTTGTGCGGTGAACGCCAGGAGCTGGGCATGGGCGACCTCGACATGGTCGTGGGCGGCCTCCATCTGGGCTAAGGCCGCAGCTGCGGAACAGACAACTGCTGTGCCGCTCTCGCCAGTTGCTGTCCCCGAGGCACATGTTGCTGCCGCCACCTGAGAAGCAACAGTGGCCGTTTGGGCTGCCTTTGCCGCCCGGTCGTAGATTGCAGCCGCGCTCATGCACCTTGTTAGCACGCGCATGGCCGCTGCGGCCGCGCTCTCGCCGGAGTGGGCCACCGAAGTTGCCCTCACGACGCGGGTCCACGTGCCCATCTTTCACCGGCGACGATTGAACAGTGAAATGATATTTTGGGAGCGAGCTAGTGTGCTTGAGACGCCGGCTGTGCACTGTAGCAGACGCACCTTCTCGCATAAGCCATAGGCGTACTGTACACCAACAGTGCTCCAGGATATTTTGTGCTGCATCTCACACGGTTGCTGATAATAAACTGTGTGCGATCTACTTGATTTTTCATCTTGATTTGAAATACATAATTGGGTCACAGCGGCAATGGACGGCATATAAATTGGTT
The DNA here is from genome assembly GCF_018294505.1 of Triticum aestivum. Taxonomy (NCBI): domain Eukaryota; kingdom Viridiplantae; phylum Streptophyta; class Magnoliopsida; order Poales; family Poaceae; genus Triticum; species Triticum aestivum. The sequence continues at coordinate 56,234,973 of NC_057805.1, forward strand.
GAAAAATCAAATCTGTGTCCTTGGGTGAATTATTGTGATTTTTTGGGGTTCGTTTGGACATTTTTATGCATTAACTGAGCTTTCAATGCATTTATGTGCACAATTCAAATTTGAACTACATGCACATGCTCCAATGCATATAAATTGGTTGAAAAATCAAATCTGTGTCCTTGGGTGCATGCTTAGGTCCCATGCAAGAAATGGGAATGAATTTCAAACACCAGGGCACCGTTGATTGCCGGCAAAACATTGAGATGCCTGGTTTTTAAATTCTAGTAAATCCAAAACTCGTCTGAAATTCATGAAACTTGGCATGCTATCATGGAGCGGAATCAACCTGCCGTGGTACAAATTTTGCCCCATTTGGGGCAGGTTTGGTATATGCTTCTCACAAACCGGAGCTTCTCACAACAAGCAGGATGGTTTTCGGTAGGGAACGTCCCACCTTTGGGGACGAAACGATATCCATTGCCTCTTATTGCTTTCAAATTTGTTCTCATGTCAACCTAGAACAACAGGAGTGTTGTGTGAATTTTTGTGATTTTTCTGGGTTCGTTTGGACATTTTTATGCATTAACTGAGTTTTCAATGCATTTATGTGCATAATTCAAATTTGAACTACATGCACATGCTCCAGTGCATATAAATTGGTTGAAAAATCAAATTTGTGTCCTTGGGTGCATGCTTAGGTCCCATGCAAGAAATGGGAATGAATTTCAAACACCAGGGCACCGTTGATTGCCGGCAAAACATTGAGATGCCTGGTTTTTAAATTCTAGTAAATCCAAAACTCGTTTGAAATTCATGAAACTTGGCATGATATGATCGAGCGGCATCAACATGCCGTGGTACAAATTTTGTCCCATTTGGGGCAGGTTTGGGTATATGCTTCTCTCAAACCGGAGCTTCTCACAACAAGCATGATGGTTTTCGGTACGGACCATACCACCTTTGGGGATGAAACGAAATCCATTGCCTCTTATTGCTTTCAAATTTGTTCTCGTGTCAACATAGAACAACAGGAGTGTTGTGTGAATTTTTGTGATTTTTCGGGGTCGTTTGGACATTTTTATGCATTAACTGTGTTTTCAATGCATTTATGTGCATAATTAAAATTTGAACTACATGCACATGCTCCAGTGCATATAAATTGGTTGAAAAATCAAATCTGTGTCCTTGGGTGCATACTTAGGTCCCATGCAAGAAATGAGAATGAATTTCAAACACCATGGCACCGTTCACTACTAGGAAAAGGGTTATAGATGGAATGGCCACTAATGGCGCACTGTACATGTGGTGCGCCATTACTATATACTAATGGCGCACCACATCCGGCGACCTCCTCCTCCTCTCCGGCGATGTAGGCGAGCACCTCTCCGGCGACCTTCTCCTCCTCCTCTCCGGCGAACTCCTCTTCGGCAAAAGAACACGGCAAAAGAACGTACAAGATCCAAAAACAGGAACAAATTTTGAAATAATATCGTGCAAAAAAACGAGCAAAAAAAACGAGCAAAAAATGGGCAAAAAAATCGCGATCCAGATCCAAATTCAAAATTCAAAAATAGCAATGGCGCACGGTGGGGGTTAGCCGGTGCGCCACTACTATTTTCCCGCCTTCAAAATTCAAAAATACTAATGGCACACCGTGGCCTATACTAATGGCGCACCAGTGGCCTATACTAATGGCGCACCATGGCATATACTAATGGCGCACCAGTGGTGCGCCATTAGTATACCAGATACTAATGGCGCACCAGTGGTGCGCCAGGCGTGGCACTAATGGCGCACCACTAATGCGCCATTAATGGCCAAATTAGGTGCGCCATTAGTAGGCCTTTTCCTAGTAGTGGTTGATTGCCGGCAAAAGATTGAGATGCCTGGTTTTTTAATTCTAGTAAATCCAAAACTCGTCTGAAATTCATGAAACTTGGCATGCTATCATGGAGCGGAATCAACATGCCGTGGTACAAATTTTGCCCCATTTGGTGTAGGTTTGGGTATATGCTTCTCACAAACCGGAGCTTCTCACAACAAGCATGATGGTTTTCGGTACGGAACGTCCCACCTTTGGGGACGAAACGATATCCATTGCCTCTTATTGCTTTCAAATTTTTTTCTCATGTCAACATGGAACAACAGGAGTGTTGTGTGAATTTTTGTGATTTTTCTAGGTTCGTTTGGACATTTTTATGCATTAACTGAGTTTTCAATGCATTTATGTGCATAATTCAAATTTGAACTACATGCACATGCTCCAGTGCATATAAATTGGTTGAAAAATCAAATCTGTGTCCTTGGGTGCATGCTTAGGTCCCATGCAAGAAATGGGAATGAATTTCAAACACCAGGGCACCGTTGATTGCCGGCAAAACATTGAGATGCCTGGTTTTTAAATTCTAGTAAATCCAAAAGTCGTTTGAAATTCATGAAACTTGGCATGCTATGATGGAGCGGAATCAACATGCCGTGGTACAAATTTTGCCCCATTTGGGGCAGGTTTGGGTATATGCTTCTCACAAACCGGAGCTTCTCACAACAAGCAGGATGGTTTTCGGTAGGGAACGTCCCACCTTTGGGGACGAAACGATATCCATTGCCTCTTATTGCTTTCAAATTTTTTCTCACGTCAACATAGAACAACAGGAGTGTTGTGTGAATTTTTGTGATTTTTCTGGGTTCGTTTGGACATTTTATGCATTAACTGAGTTTTCAATGCATTTATGTGCATAATTCAAATTTGAACTACATGCACATCCTCTAGTGCATATAAATTGGTTGAAAAATCAAATTTATGTCCTTGGGTGCATACTTAGGTCCCATGAAGAAATGAGAATGAATTTCAAACACCAGGGCACCGTTGATTGCCGGCAAAAGAGAGATGCCTGGTTTTTTCATTCTAGTAATCCAAGACTCGTCTGAAATTCATGAAACTTGGCATGCTATCATGGAGCGGAATCAACATGCCGTGGTACAAATTTTTCCCCATTTGGGGCAGGTTTGGGTATATGCTTCTCACAAACCGGAGCTTCTCACAACAAGCATGATGGTTTTCGGTAGGGAACGTCCCACCTTTGGGGACGAAACGATATCCATTGCCTCTTATTGCTTTCAAATTTGTTCTCGTGTCAACATAGAACAACAGGAGTGTTGTGTGAATTTTTGTGATTTTTCGGGGTTCGTTTGGACATTTTTATGCATTAACTGAGTTTTCAATGCATTTATGTGCATAATTCAAATTTGAACTACATGCACATGCTCCAGTGCATATAAATTGGTTGAAAAATCAAATCTGTGTCCTTGGGTGCATGCTTAGGTCCCATGCAAGAAATGGGAATGAATTTCAAACACCAGGGCACCGTTGATTGCCGGCAAAACATTGAGATGCCTGGTTTTTAAATTCTAGTAAATCCAAAACTCGTCTGAAATTCATGAAACTTGGCATGCTATCATGGAGCGGAATCAACATGCCGTGGTACAAATTTTGCCCCATTTGGGGCAGGTTTGGGTATATGCTTCTCACAAACCGGAGCTTCTCACAACAAGCATGATGGTTTTCGGTAGGGAACGTCCCACCTTTGGGGACGAAACGATATCCATTGCCTCTTATTGCTTTCAAATTTGTTCTCGTGTCAACATAGAACAACAGGAGTGTTGTGTGAATTTTTGGGGTTCGTTTGGACATTTTTATGCATTAACTGAGTTTTCAATGCATTTATGTGCATAATTCAAATTTGAACTACATGCACATGCTGCAGTGCATATAAATTGGTTGAAAAATCAAATCTGTGTCCTTGGGTGCATGCTTAGGTCCCATGCAAGAAATGGGAATGAATTTCAAACACCAGCGCACCGTTGATTGCCGGCAAAACATTGAGATGCCTGGTTTTTAAATTCTAGTAAATTCAAAACTCGTCTGAAATTCTTGAAACTTGGCATGCTATCATGGAGCGGCATCAACATGCCGTGGTACAAATTTTGTCCCATTTGGGGCAGGTTTGGGTATATGCTTCTCTCAAACCGGAGCTTCTCACAACAAGCATGATGGTTTTCGGTAGGGACCGTCCCACCTTTGGGGACGAAACGATATCCATTGCCTCTTATTGCTTTCAAATTTGTTCTCGTGTCAACATAGAACAACAGGAGTGTTGTGTGAATTTTTGTGATTTTTCGAGGTTCGTTTGGACATTTTTATGCATTAACCGAGCTTTCAATGCATTAATGTGCGTAATTCAAATTTGAACTACATGCACATGCTCCAGTGCATATAAATTGGTTGAAAAATCAAATCTGCGTCCTTGGGTGCATGCTTAGGTCCCATGCAAGAAATGGGAATGAATTTCAAACACCAGGGCACCGTTGATTGCCGGCAAAACATTGAGATGCCTGGTTTTTAAATTCTAGTAAATCCAAAACTCGTTTGAAATTCATGAAACTTGGCATGCTATCATGGAGCGGCATCAACATGCCGTGGTACAAATTTTGTCCCATTTGGGGCAGGTTTGGTATATGCTTCTCTCAAACCGGAGCTTCTCACAACAAGCATGATGGTTTTCGGTAGGGACCGTCCCACCTTTGGGGACGAAACGATATCCATTGCCTCTTATTGCTTTAATTTTTTTTCTGATGTCAACATAGAACAACAGGAGAGTTGTGTGAATTTTTGTGATTTTTCTGGGTTCGTTTGGACATTTTTATGCATTAACTGAGTTTTCAATGCATTTATGTGCTTAATTCAAATTTGAACTACATGCACATGCTCCAGTGCATATAAATTGGTTGAAAAATCAAATCTGTGTCCTTGGGTGCATGCTTAGGTCCCGTGCAACAAATGGCAATGAATTTCAAACACCAGGGCACCGTTGATTGCCGGCAAAACATTGAGATGCCTGGTTTTTTAATTCTAGTAAATCCAAAACTCGTCTGAAATTCATGAAACTTGGCATGCTATCATGGAGCGGAATCAACATGCCGTGGTACAAATTTTGCCCCATTTGGGGCAGGTTTGGGTATATGCTTCTCACAAACCGGAGCTTCTCACAACAAGCAGGATGGTTTTCGGTAGGGAACGTCCCACCTTTGGGGACGAAACGATATCCATTGCCTCTTATTGCTTTCAATTTTTTTCTCAAGTCAACATAGAACAACAGGAGTGTTGTGTGAATTTTTTGATTTTTCTGGGTTCGTTTGGACATTTTATGCATTAACTGAGTTTCCAATGCATTTATGTGCATAATTCAAATTTGAACTACATGCACATCCTCCAGTGCATATAAATTGGTTGAAAAATCAAATTTATGTCCTTGGGTGCATACTTAGGTCCCATGCAAGAAATGAGAATCAATTTCAAACACCAGGGCACCGTTGATTGCCGGCAAAAGAGAGATGCCTGGTTTTTTAATTCTAGTAAATCCAAAACTCGTCTGAAATTCATGAAACATGGCATGCTATCATGGAGCGGAATCAACATGCCGTGGTACAAATTTTGCCCCATTTGGGGCAGGTTTGGGTATATGCTTCTCACAAACCGGACCTTCTCACAACAAGCATGATGGTTTTCGGTAGGGAACGTCCCACCTTTGGGGACGAAACGATATCCATTGCCTCTTATTGCTTTCAAATTTGTTCTCGTGTCAACATAGAACAACAGGAGTGTTGTGTGAATTTTTGTGATTTTTCGGGGTTCGTTTGGACATTTTTATGCATTAACTGAGTTTTCAATGCATTTATTGGCATAATTCAAATTTGAACTACATGCACATGCTCCAGTGCATATAAATTGGTTGAAAAGTCAAATCTGTGTCCTGTGGTGCATGCTTAGGTCCCATGCAAGAAATGGGAATGAATTTTAAACACCAGGGAACCGTTGATTGCCGGCAAGTCATTGAGATGCCTGGTTTTTAAATTCTAGTAAATCCAAAACTCGTCTGAAATTCATGAAACTTGGCATGCTATCATGGAGCGGCATCAACATGCCGTGGTACAAATTTTGTCCCATTTGGGGCAGGTTTGGGTATATGCTTCTCTCAAACCGGAGCTTCTCACAACAAGCATGATGGTTTTCGGTAGGGACCGTCCCACCTTTGGGGACGAAACGATATCCATTGCCTCTTATTGCTTTCAAATTTGTTCTCGTGTCAACATAGAACAACAGGAGTGTTGTGTGAATTTTTGTGATTTTTCGAGGTTTGGTTGGACATTTTTATGCATTAACCGAGTTTTCAATGCATTTATGTGCGTAATTCAAATTTGAACTACATGCACATGCTCCAGTGCATATAAATTGGTTGAAAAATCAAATCTGTGTCCTTGGGTGCATGCTTAGGTCCCATGCAAGAAATGGGAATGAATTTCAAACACCAGGGCACCGTTGATTGTCGGCAAAACATTGAGATGCCTGGTTTTTAAATTCTAGGAAATCCAAAACTCATCTGAAATTCATGAAACTTGGCATGCTATCATTGAGCGGAATCAACATGCCATGGTACAAATGTTGCCCCATTTGGAGCAGGTTTGGGTATATGCTTCTCACAAACCGGAGCTTCTCACAACAAGCAGGATGGTTTTCGGTAGGGAACGTCCCACCTTTGGGGACGAAACGATATCCATTGCCTCTTATTGCGTTCAAATTTTTTCTCACGTCAACATAAAACAACAGGAGTGTTGTGTGAATTTTTGTGATTTTTCTGGGTTCGTTTGGACATTTTATGCATTAACTGAGTTTTCAATGCATTTATGTGCATAATTCAAATTTGAACTACATGCATATCCTCCAGTGCATATAAATTGGTTGAAAAATCAAATTTATGTCCTTGGGTGCATACTTAGGTCCCATGCAAGAAACGAGAATGAATTTCAAACACCAGGGCACCGTTGATTGCCGGCAAAAGAGAGATGCCTGGTCTTTTAATTCTAGTAAATCCAAAACTCGTCTGAAATTCATGAAACTTGGCATGCTATCATGGAGCGGAATCAACATGCCGTGGTACAAATTTTGCCCCATTTGGGGCAGGTTTGGGTATATGCTTCTCACAAACCGGAGCTTCTCACAACAAGCATGATGGTTTTCGGTAGGGAACGTCCCACCTTTGGGGACGAAACAATATCCATTGCCTCTTATTGCTTTCAAATTTGTTCTCGTTTCAACATAGAACAACAGGAGTGTTGTGTGAATTTTTGTGATTTTTCGGGGTTCGTTTGGACATTTTTATGCATTAACTGAGTTTTCAATGCATTAATGTGCATAATTCAAATTTGAACTACATGCACATGCTCCAGTGCATATAAATTGGTTGAAAAACCAAATCTGTGTCCTTGGGTGCATGCTTAGGTCCCATGCGAGAAATGGGAATGAATTTCAAACACCAGGGCACCGTTGATTGCCGGCAAAACATTGAGATGCCTGGTTTTTAAATTCTAGTAAATCCAAAACTCGTCTGAAATTCATGAAACTTGGCATGCTATCATGGAGCGGCATCAACATGCCGTGGTACAAATTTTGTCCCATTTGGGGCAGGTTTGGGTATATGCTTCTCTCAAACCGGAGCTTCTCACAACAAGCATGATGGTTTTCGGTAGGGACCGTCCCACCTTTGGGGACGAAACGATATCCATTGCCTCTTATTGCTTTCAAATTTGTTCTCGTGTCAACATAGAACAACAGGAGTGTTGTGTGAATTTTTGTGATTTTTCGAGGTTCGTTTGGACATTTTTATGCATTAACCGAGTTTTCAATGCATTTATGTGCGTAATTCAAATTTGAACTACATGCACATGCTCCAGTGCATATAAATTGGTTGAAAAATCAAATCTATGTCCTTGGGTGCATGCTTAGGTCCCATGCAAGAAATGGGAATGAATTTCAAACACCAGGGCACCGTTGATTGCCGGCAAAACATTGAGATGCCTGGTTTTTAATTCTAGTAAATCCAAAACTCGTTTGAAATTCATGAAACTTGGCATGCTATCATGGAGCGGCATCAACATGCCGTGGTACAAATTTTGTCCCATTTGGGGCAGGTTTGGGTATATGCTTCTCTCAAACCGGAGCTTCTCACAACAAGCATGATGGTTTTCGGTAGGGACCGTCCCACCTTTGGGGACGAAACGATATCCATTGGCTCTTATTGCTTTAATTTTTTTTCTGATGTCAACATAGAACAACAGGAGTGTTGTATGAATTTTTGTGATTTTTCTGGGTTTGTTTGGACATTTTTATGCATTAACTGAGTTTTCAATGCATTTATGTGCTTAATTCAAATTTGAACTACATGCACATGCTCCAGTGCACATAAATTGGTTGAAAAATCAAATCTGTGTCCTTGGGTGCATGCTTAGGTCCCATGCAACAATGGGAATGAATTTGAAACACCAGGGCACCGTTGATTGCCGGCAAAACATTGAGATGCCTGGTTTTTAAATTCTAGTAAATCCAAAACTCGTCTGAAATTCATGAAACTTGGCATGCTATCATGGAGCGGAATCAACATGCCGTGGTACAAATTTTGCCCCATTTGGGGCAGGTTTGGGTATATGCTTGTCACAAACCGGAGCTTCTCACAACAAGCAGGATGGTTTTCGGTAGGGAACGTCCCACCTTTGGGGACGAAACGATATCCATTGCCTCTTATTGCTTTCAATTTTTTTCTCACGTCAACATAGAACAACAGGAGTGTTGTGTGAATTTTTGTGATTTTTCTGGGTTCGTTTGGACATTTTATGCATTAACTGAGTTTTCAATGCATTTATGTGCATAATTCAAATTTGAACTACATGCACATCCTCCAGTGCATATAAATTGGTTGAAAAATCAAATTTATGTCCTTGGGTGCATACTTAGGTCCCATGCAAGAAATGAGAATGAATTTAAAACACCAGGGCACCGTTGATTGCCGGCAAAAGAGAGATGCCTGGTTTTTTAATTCTAGTAAATCCAAAACTCTGAAATTCATGAAACTTGGCATGCTATCATGGAGCGGAATCAACATGCCGTGGTACAAATTTTGCCCCATTTGGGGCAGGTTTGGGTATATGCTTCTTACAAACCGGACCTTCTAACAACAAGCATGATGGTTTTCGGTAGGGAACGTCCCACCTTTGGGGACGAAACGATATCCATTGCTTCTTATTGCTTTCAAATTTGTTCTCGTGTCAACATAGAACAACAGGAGTGTTGTGTGAATTTTTGTGATTTTTCGGGGTTCGTTTGGACATTTTTATGCATTAACTGAGTTTTCAATGCATTTATTGGCATAATTCAAATTTGGACTACATGCACATGCTCCAGTGCATATAAATTGGTTGAAAAATCAAATCTGTGTCCTTGGGTGCATGCTTAGGTCCCATGCAAGAAATGGGAATGAATTTCAAACACCAGGGCACCGTTGATTGCCGGCAAAACATTGAGATGCCTGGTTTTTAAATTCTAGTAAATCCAAAACTCGTCTGAAATTCATGAAACTAGGCATGCTATCATGGAGCGGCATCAACATGCCGTGGTACAAATTTTGTCCCATTTGGGGCAGGTTTGGGTATGTGCTTCTCTCAAACCGGAGCTTCTCACAACAAGCATGATGGTTTTCGGTAGGGACCGTCCCACCTTTGGGGACGAAACGATATCCATTGCCTCTTATTGCTTTCAAATTTGTTCTCGTGTCAACATAGAACAACAGGAGTGTTGTGTGAATTTTTGTGATTTTTCGAGGTTCGTTTGGACATTTTTATGCATTAACCGAGTTTTCAATGCATTAATGTGCGTAATTCAAATTTGAACTACATGCACATGCTCCAGTGCATATAAATTGGTTGAAAAATCAAATCTGCGTCCTTGGGTGCATGCTTAGGTCCCATGCAAGAAATGGGAATGAATTTCAAACACCAGGGCACCGTTGATTGCCGGCAAAACATTGAGATGCCTGGTTTTTAAATTCTAGTAAATCCAAAACTCGTCTGAAATTCATGAAACTTTGCATGCTATCATGGAGCGGAATCAACATGTCGTGGTACAAATTTTGCCCCATTTGGGGCAGGTTTGGGTATATGCTTCTCACAAACCGGAGCTTCTCACAACAAGCAGGATGGTTTTCGGTAGGGAACGTCCCACCTTTGGGGACGAAGCGATATCCATTGCCTCTTATTGCTTTCATATTTTTTCTCATGTCAACATAGAACAACAGGAGTGTTGTGTGAATTTTTGTGATTTTTCTGGGTTTGTTTGGACATTTTATGCATTAACTGAGTTTTCAATGCATTTATTTGCATAATTCAAATTTGAACTACATGCACATGCTCCAGTGCATATAAATTTGTTGAAAAATCAAATTTATGTCCTTGGGTGCATACTTAGGTCCCATGCAAGAAATGAGAATGAATTTCAAACAACAGGGCACCGTTGATTGCCGGCAAAAGATTGAGATGCCTGGTTTTTTAATTCTAGTAAATCCAAAACTCGTCTGAAATTCATGAAACTTTGCATGCTATCATGGAGCGGAATCAACATGCCGTGGTACAAATTTTGCCCCATTTGGGGCAGCTTTGGCTATATGCCCCTCACAAACCAGAGCTTCTCACAACAAGCAGGATGGTTTTCGGTAGGGAACGTCCCACCTTTGGGGACAAAACGATATCCATTGCCTCTTATTGCTTTCAAATTTTTTCTCATGTCAACACAGAACAACAGGAGTGTTGTGTGAATTTTTGTGATTTTTCTGGGTTCGTTTGGACATTTTATGCATTAACTGCGTTTTCAATGCATTTATTTGCATAATTCAAATTTGAACTACATGCACATGCTCCAGTGCATATAAATTTGTTGAAAAATCAAATTTATGTCCATGGGTGCATACTTAGGTCTCATGCAAGAAATGAGAATGAATTTCAAACACCAGGGCACTGTTGATTGCCTGCAAAAGATTGAGATGCCTGGGTTTTTAATTCTAGTAAATCCAAAACTCGTCTGAAATTCATGAATCTTGGCATGCTATCATGAAGTGGAATCAACATGCCGTGGTACAAATTTTGCCCCATTTGGGGCAGGTTTGGGTATATGCTTCTCACAAACCGGAGCTTCTCACAACAAGCATGATGGTTTTCGGTAGGGAACGTCCCACCTTTGGGGACGAAACGATATCCATTGCCTCTTATTGCTTTCAAATATTTTTCTCATGTCAACATAGAACAACAGGAGTGTTGTGTGAATATTTGTGATTTTTCTGGGTTCGTTTGGACATTTTTATGCATTAACTGAGTTTTCAATGCATTTATGTGCATAATTCAAATTTCAACTACATGCACATGCTTCAGTGCATATAAATTGGTTGAAAAATCAAATCTGTGTCCTTGGGTGCATGCTTAGGTCCCATGCAAGAAATGGGAATGAATTTCAAACACCAGGGCACCGTTGATTGCCGGCAAAACATTGAGATGCCTGGTTTTTTAATGCTAGTAAATCCAAAACTCGTCTGAAATTCATGAAACTTGGCATGCTATCATGGAGCGGAATCAACATGCCGTGGTACAAATTTTGTCCCATTTGGGGCAGGTTTGGGTATATGCTTCTCTCAAACCGGAGCTTCTCAGAACAAGCATGATGGTTTTCGGTAGGGACCGTCCCACCTTTGGGGACGAAACGATATCCATTGCCTCTTATTGCTTTCAAATTTTTTCTGATGTCAACATAGAACAACAGGAGTGTTGTGTGAATATTTGTGATTTTTCTGGGTTCGTTTGGATATTTTTATGCATTAACTGAGTTTTCAATGCATTTATGTGCATAATTCAAATTTCAACTACACGCACATGCTCCAGTGCATATAAATTGGTTGAAAAATCAAATATGTGTCCTTGGGTGCATGCTTAGGTCCCATGCAAGAAATGGGAATGAATTTCAAACACCAGGGCACCGTTGATTGCCGGCAAAACATTGAGATGCCTGGTTTTTAAATTCTAGTAAATCCAAAACTCGTCTGAAATTCATGAAACTTTGCATGCTATCATGGAGCAGAATCAACATGCCGTGGTACAAATTTTGCCCCATTTGGGGCAGGTTTGGGTATATGCTTCTCACAAACCGGAGCTTCTCACAACAAGCAGGATGGTTTTCGGTAGGGAACGTCCCACCTTTGGGGACGAAACGATATCCATTGCCTCTTATTGCTTTCAAATTTTTTCTCATGTCAACATAGAACAACAGGAGTGTTGTGTGAATTTTTGTGATTTTTTTGGGTTCGTTTGGACATTTTTATGCATTAACTGAGTTTTCAATGCATTTATGTGCATAATTTAAACTTGAACTACATGCACATGGTCCAGTGCATATAAATTGGTTGAAAAATCATATCTGTGTCCTTGGGTGCATGCTTAGGTCCCATGCAAGAAATGGGAATGAATTTCAAACACCAAGGCACCGTTGATTGCCCGCAAAACATTGAGATGCCTGGTTTTTAAATTCTAGTAAATCCCAAACTCGTCTGAAATTCATGAAACTTGGCATGCTATCATGGAGCGGAATCAACATGCCGTGGTACAAATTTTGCCCCATTTGGGGCAGGTTTGGGTATATGCTTGTCACAAATCGGAGCTTCTGACAACAAGCAGGATGGTTTTCGGTAGGGAACGTCCCACCTTTGGGGACGAAACGATATCCATTGCCTCTTATTGCTTTCAAATTTTTTCTCATGTCAACATAGAACAACAGGAGTGTTGTGTGATTTTTTGTGATTTTTCTGGGTTTGTTTGGACATTTTATGCATTAACTGAGTTTTCAATGCATTTATGTGCATAATTCAAATTTGAACTACATGCACATGCTCCACTGCATATAAATTGGTTGAAAAATCAAATTTATGTCCTTGGGTGCATCCTTATGTCCCATGCAAGAAATGAGAATGAATTTCAAACACCAGGGCACTGTTGATTGCCGGCAAAAGATTGAGATGCCTGGTTCTTTAATTCTAGTAAATCCAAAACTCGTCTGAAATTCATGAAACTTGGCATGCTATCATGGAGCGGAATCAACATGCCGTGGTACAAATTTTGCCCCATTTGGGGCAGGTTTGGGTATATGCTTCTCACAAACCGGAGCTTCTCACAACAAGCATGATGGTTTTCGGTAGGGAACGTCCCACCTTTGGGGACGAAACGATATCCATTGCGTCTTATTGCTTTCAAATATTTTTCTCATGTCAACATAGAACAAGAGGAGTATTGTGTGAATTTTTGTGATTTTTCTGGGTTCGTTTGGACATTTTTATGCATTAACTGAGTTTTCAATGCATTTATGTGCATAATTCCAATTTGAACTACATGCACATGCTTCAGAGCATATAAATTGGTTGAAAAATCAAATCTGTGTCCTTGGGTGCATGCTTAGGTCCCATGCAAGAAATGGGAATGAATTTCAAACACCAGGGCACCGTTGATTGCCGGCAAAACATTGAGATGCCTGGTTTTTAAATTCTAGTAAATCCAAAACTCGTCTGAAATTCATAAAACTTGGCATGCTATCATGGAGCGGCGTCAACATGCCGTGGTACAAATTTTGTCCCATTTGGGGCAGGTTTGGGTATATGCTTCTCTAAAACCGGAGCTTCTCACAACAAGCATGATGGTTTTCGGTAGGGACCGTGCCACCTTTGGGGACGAAACGATATCCATTGCCTCTTATTGCTTTCAAATTTTTTCTGATGTCAACATAGAACAACAGGAGAGTTGTGTGAATATTTGTGATTTTTTTAGGTTCGTTTGGACATTTTTATGCATTAACTGAGTTTTCAATGCATTTATGTGCCTAATTCAAACTTGAACTACATGCACATGGTCCAGTGCATATAAATTGGTTGAAAAATCAAATCTGTGTCCTTGGGTGCATGCTTAGGTCCCATGCAAGAAATGGGAATGAATTTCAAACACCAAGGCACCGTTGATTGCCCGCAAAACATTGAGATGCCTGGTTTTTCAATTCTAGTAAATCCCAAACTCGTCTGAAATTCATGAAACTTGGCATGCTATCATGGAGCGGAATCAACATGCCGTGGTACAAATTTTGCCCCATTTGGGCAGGTTTGGGTATATGCTTGTCACAAACCGGAGCTTCTCACAACAAGCAGGATGGTTTTCGGTAGGGAACGTCCCACCTTTGGGGACGAAACGATATCCATTGCCTCTTATTGCTTTCAATTTTTTTCTGATGTCAACATAGAACAACAGGAGTGTTGTGTGGATATTTGTGATTTTTCTGGGTTCGTTTGGACATTTTTATGCATTAACTGAGTTTTCAATGCATTTATGTGCATAATTCAAATTTGAACTACATGCACGTGCTCCAATGCATATAAATTGGTTGAAAAATCAAATCTAAGTCCTTGGGTGCATGCTTAGGTGCCATGCAAGAAATGGGAATGAATTTCAAACACCAGGGCACCGTTGATTGCCGGCAAAAGATTGAGATGCCTGGTTCTTTAATTCTAGTAAATCCAAAACTCGTCTGAAATTCATGAAACTTGGCATGCTATCATGGAGCGGAATCAACATGCGATGGTACAAATTTTGCCCCATTTGGGGCAGGTTTGGATATATGCTTCCCACAAACCGGAGCTTCTCACAACAAGCATGATGGTTTTCGGTAGGGAACGTCCCACCTTTGGGGACGAAACGATATCCATTGCCTCTTATTGCTTTCAAATTTTTTCTGATGTCAACATAGAACAACAGGAGTGTTGTGTGAATATTTGTGATTTTTCTGGGTTCGTTTGGCCATTTTATGCATTAACTGAGTTTTCAATGCATTTATTTGCATAATTCAAATTTGAACTACATGCACATGCTCCAGTGCATATAAATTTGTTGAAAAAATCAAATTTATGTCCTTTGGGTGCATCCTTAGGTCCCATGCAAGAAATGGGAATGAAATTCAAACACCAGGGCACCGTTGATTGCCGGCAAAACATTGAGATGCCTGTTTTTAAATTCTAGTAAATCCAAAACTCGTCTGAAATACATAAAACTTGGCATGCTATCATGGAGCGGCATCAACATGCCGTGGTACAAATTTTGTCCCATTTGGGGCAGGTTTGGGCATATGCTTCTCTCAAACCGGAGCTTCTCACAACAAGCATGATGGTTTTCGCTAGGGACCGTCCCACCTTTGGGGACGAAACGATATCCATTGCCTCGTATTGCTTTCAAATTCTTTCTGATGTCAACATAGAACAACAGGAGTGTTGTCTGAATATTTGTGATTTTTCTGGGTTCGTTTGGACATTTTTATGCATTAACTGAGTTTTCAATGCATTTATGTGCATAATTCAAATTTGAACTACATGCACATGCTCCAGTGCATATAAATTGGTTGAAAAATCAAATCTGTGTCCTTGGGTGTATGCTTAGGTCCCATGCAAGAAATGGGAATGAATTTCAAACACCAGGGCACCGTTGATTGCCGGCAAAACATTGAGATGCCTGGTTTTTTAATTCTAGTAAATCCCAAACTCGTCTGAAATTCATGAAACTTGGCATGCTATCATGGAGCGGCATCAACATGCCGTGGTACAGATTTTGCCCCATTTGGTGCAGGTTTGGGTATATGCTTCTCACAAACCGGAGCTTCTCACAACAAGCATGATGGTTTTCGGTAGGGAACGTCCCACCTTTGGGGACGAAACGATATCCATTGCCTCTTATTGCTTTCAAATTTTTTCTGATGTCAACATAGAACAACAGGAGTGTTGTGTGAATATTTGTGATTTTTCTGGGTTCGTTTGGACATTTTTATGCATTAACTGAGTTTTCAATGCATTTATGTGCATAATTCAAATTTGAACTACATGCACATGCTCCAGTGCATATAAATTGGTTGAAAAATCAAATCTGTGTCCTTGGGTGCATTCTTAGGTCCCATGCAATAAATGGGAATGAATTTCAAACACCAGGGCACCGTTGATTGCCGGCAAAAGATTGAGATGCCTGGTTTTTAAATTCTAGTAAATCCAAAACTCGTCTGAAATTCATGAAACTTGGCATGCTATCCTGGAGCGGAATCAACTGGCCGTGGTACAAATTTTGCCCCATTTGGGGCAGGTTTGGGTATATGCTTCTCACAAACCGGAGCTTCTCACAACAAGCATGCTGGTTTTCGGTAGGGAACGTCCCACCTTTGGGGATGAAATGATATCCATTGCCTCTTATTGCTTTCAAATTTTTTCTGATGTCAACATAGAACAACAGGAGTGTTGTGTGAATATTTGTGATTTTTCTGGGTTTGTTTGGACATTTTTACGCATTAACTGAGTTTTCAATGCATTTATGTGCATAATTCAAATTTGAACTACATGCACATGCTCCAGTGCATATAAACTGGTTGAAAAATCAAATTTATGTCCTTGGGTGCATACTTAGGTCCCATGCAAGAAATGAGAATGAATTTCAAACACCAGGGCACTGTTGACTGCCGGCAAAAGATTGAGATGCCTGGTTTTTTAATTATAGTAAATCCAAAACTCGTCTGAAATTCATGAAACTTGGCATGCTATCATGGAGCGGAATCAACCTGCCATGGTACAAATTTTGCCCCATTTGGGGCAGGTTTGGGTATATGCTTCTCACAAACCGGAGCTTCTCACAACAAGCATGATGGTTTTCGGTAGGGAACGTCCCACCTTTGGGGACGAAACGATATCCATTGCCTCTTATTGCTTTCAAATTTTTTCTCATGTCAACATAGAACAACAGAGTGTTGTGTGAATTTTTGTGATTTTTCTGGGTTCGTTAGGACATTTTTATGCATTAACTGAGTTTTCAATGCATTTATGTGCATAATTCCAATTTCAACTACATGCACATGCTTCAGTGCATATAAATTGGTTGAAAAATCAAATCTGTGTCCTTTGGGTGCATCCTTAGGTCCCATGCAAGAAATGGGAATGAAATTCAAACACCAGGGCACCGTTGATTGCCGGCAAAACATTGAGATGCCTGTTTTTAAATTCTAGTAAATCCAAAACTCGTCTGAAATTCATAAAACGTGGCATGCTATCATGGAGCGGCATCAACATGCCGTGGTACAAATTTTGTCCCATTTGGGGCAGGTTTGGGCATATGCTTCTCTCAAACCGGAGCTTCTCACAACAAGCATGATGGTTTTCGGTAGGGACCGTCCCACCTTTGGGGACGAAACGATATCCATTGCCTCGTATTGCTTTCAAATTTTTTCTGATGTCAACATAGAACAACAGGAGTGTTGTGTGAATATTTGAGATTTTTCTGGGTTCGTTTGGACATTTTTATTCATTAACTGAGTTTTCAATGCATTTATGTGCATAATTCAAATTTGAACTACATGCACATGCTCCAGTGCATATAAATTGGTTGAAAAATCAAATCTGTGTCCTTGGGTGCATGCTTAGGTCCCATGCAAGAAATGGGAATGAATTTCAAACACCAGGGCACCGTTGATTGCCGGCAAAACATTGAGATCCTGGTTTTTTAATTCTAGTAAATCCCAAACTCGTCTGAAATTCATGAAACTTGGCATGCTATCCTGGAGCGGAATCAACATGCCGTGGTACAGATTTTGCCCCATTTGGGGCAGGTTTGGGTATATGCTTCTCACAAACCGGAGCTTCTCACAACAAGCATGATGGTTTTCGGTAGGGAACGTCCCACCTTTGGGGACGAAATGATATCCATTGCCTCTTATTGCTTTCAAATTTTTTCTCATGTCAACACAGAACAACAGGAGTGTTGTGTGAATTTTTGTGATTGTTCTGGGTTCGTTTGGACATTGTATGCATTAACTGAGTTTTCAATGCATTTATTTGCATAATTCAAATTTGAACTACATGCACATGCTCCAGTGCATATAAATTTGTTGAAAAACCAAATTTATGTCCTTGGGTGCATACTTAGGTCCCATGCAAGAAATGAGAATGAATTTCAAACACCAGGGCACCGTTGATTGCCGGCAAAAGATTGAGATGCCTGGTTTTTTAATTCTAGTAAATCCAGAACTCGTCTGAAATTCATGAAACTTGGCATGCTATCATGGAGCGGCATCAACATGCCGTGGTACAAATTTTGCCCCATTTGGGGCAGGTTTGGGTATATGCTTCTCACAACCGGAGCTTCTCACAACAAGCATGATGGTTTTCGGTAGGGAACGACCCACCTTTGGGGACGAAACGATATCCATTGCCTCTTATTGCTTTCAATTTTTTTCTGATGTCAACATAGAACAACAGGAGTGTTGTGTGAATATTTGTGATTTTTCTGGGTTCGTTTGGACATTTTTATGCATTAACTGAGTTTTCAATGCATTTATGTGCATAATTCCAATTTCAACTACATGCACATGCTTCAGTGCAAATAAATTGGTTGAAAATCAAATCTGTGTCCTTTGGGTGCATCCTTAGGTCCCATGCAAGAAATGGGAATGAAATCAAACACCAGGGCACCGTTGATTGCCGGCAAAACATTGAGATGCCTGTTTTTAAATTCTAGTGAATCCAAAACTCGTCTGAAATTCATAAAACTTGGCATGCTATCGTGGAGCGGCATCAACATGCCGTGGTACAAATTTTGTCCCATTTGGGGCAGGTTTGGGCATAAGCTTCTCTCAAACCGGAGCTTCTGACAACAAGCATGATGGTCTTCGGTAGGGACCGTCCCACCTTTGGGGACGAAACGATATCCATTACCTCGTATTGCTTTCAAATTTTTTCTGATGTCAACATAGAACAACAGGAGTGTTATGTGAATATTTGTGAGTTTTCTGGGTTCGTTTGGACATTTTTATGCATTAACTGAGTTTTCAATGCATTTATGTACATAATTCAAATTTGAACTACATGCACATGCTCCAGTGCATATAAATTGGTTGAAAAATCAAATTTGTGTCCTTGGGTGCATGCTTAGGTCCCATGCAAGAAATGGGAATGAATTTCAAACACCAGGGCACCGTTGATTGCCGGCAAAACATTGAGATGCCTGGTTTTCTAATTCTAGTAAATCCCAAACTCGTCTGAAATTCATGAAACTTGGCATGCTATCATGGAGCGGCATCAACATGGCGTGGTACAGATTTTTCCCCATTTGGGGCAGGTTTGGGTATATGCTTCTCACAAATCGGAGCTTCTCACAACAAGCATGATGGTTTTCGGTAGGGAACGTCCCACCTTTGGGGACGAAACGATATCCATTGCCTCTGATTGCTTTCAAATTTTTTCTGATGTCAACATAGAACAACAGGAGTGTTGTGTGAATATTTGTGATTTTTCTGGGTTCCTTTGGACATTTTTATGCATTAACTGAGTTTTCAATGCATTTATGTGCATAATTCAAATTTGAACTACATGCACATGCTCCGGTGCATATAAATTGGTCGAAAAATCAAATCTGTGTCCTTGGGTGCATGCTTAGGTCCCATGCAAGAAATGGGAATGAATTTCAAACACCAGGGCACCGTTGATTGCCGGCAAAAGATTGAGATGCCTGGTTTTTAAATTCTAGTAAATCCAAAACTCGTCTGAAATTCATGAAACTTGGCATGCTATCATGGAGCGGAATCAACATGCCGTGGTACAAATTTTGCCCCATTTGGGGCAGGTTTGGGTATATGCTTCTCACAAACCGGAGCTTCTCACAACAAGCATGATGGTTTTCGGTACGGAACGTCCCACCTTTGGGGATGAAATGATATCCATTGCCTCTTATTGCTTTCAAATTTTTTTTGATGTCAACATAGAACAACAGGAGTGTTGTGTGAATATTTGTGATTTTTCGGGGGTCGTTTGGACATTTTTATGCATTAACTGTGTTTTCAATGCATTTATGTGCATAATTCAAATTTGAACTACATGCACATGCTCCAGTGCATATAAATTGGTTGAAAAATCAAATCTGTGTCCTTGGGTGCATGCTTAGGTCCCATGCAAGAAATGGGAATGAACTTCAAACACCAGGGCACCGTTGATTGCCGGCAAAACATTGAGATGCCTGGTTTTTTAATTCTAGTAAATCCAAAACTCGTCTGAAATTCATGAAACTTGGCATGCTATCATGGAGCGGAATCAACATGCCGTGGTACAAATTTTGCCCCATTTGGGGCAGGTTTGGGTATATGCTTCTCACAAACCGGAGCTTCTCACAACAAGCATGATGGTTTTCGGTAGGGAACGTCCCACCTTTGGGGACGAAATGATATCCATTGCCACTTATTGCTTTCAAATTTTTTCTCATGTCAACATAGAACAACAGGAGTGTTGTGTGAATTTTTGTGATTTTTCTGGGTTCGTTTGGACATTGTATGCATTAACTGAGTTTTCAATGCATTTATTTGCATAATTCAAATTTGAACTACATGCACATGCTCCAGTGCATATAAATTTGTTGAAAAACCAAATTTATGTCCTTGGGTGCATACTTAGGTCCCATGCAAGAAATGAGAATGAATTTCAAACACCAGGGCACCGTTGATTGCCGGCAAAATATTGAGATGCTTGGTTTTTTAATTCTAGTAAATCCAGAACTCGTCTGAAATTCATGAAACTTGGCATGCTATCATGGAGCGGCATCAACATGCCGTGGTACAAATTTTGCCCCATTTAGGGCAGGTTTGGGTATATGCTTCTCACAAACCGGAGCTTCTCACAACAAGCAGGATGGTTTTCGGTAGGGAACGTCCCACCTTTGGGGACGAAACGATATCCATTGCCTCTTATTGCTTTCAAATTTTTTCTCATGTCAACATAGAACAACAGGAGTGTTGTGTGACTTTTTGTGATTTTTTTGGGTTCGTTTGGACATTTTTATGCATTAACTGAGTTTTCAATGCATTTATGTGCATAATTTAAACTTGAACTACATGCACATGGTCCAGTGCATATAAATTGGTTGAAAAATCAAATCTGTGTCCTTGGGTGCATGCTTAGGTCCCATGCAAGAAATGGGAATGAATTTCAAACACCAAGGCACCGTTGATTGCCCGCAAAACATTGAGATGCCTGGTTTTTAAATTCTAGTAAATCCCAAACTCGTCTGAAATTCATGAAACTTGGCATGCTATCATGGAGCGGAATCAACATGCCGTGGTACAAATTTTGCCCCATTTGGGGCAGGTTTGGGTATATGCTTGTCACAAATCGGAGCTTCTGACAACAAGCAGGATGGTTTTCGGTAGGGAACGTCCCACCTTTGGGGACGAAACGATATCCATTGCCTCTTATTGCTTTCAAATTTTTTCTCATGTCAACATAGAACAACAGGAGTGTTGTGTGATTTTTTGTGATTTTTGTGGGTTTGTTTGGACATTTTATGCATTAACTGAGTTTTCAATGCATTTATGTGCATAATTCAAATTTGAACTACATGCACATGCTCCACTGCATATAAATTGGTTGAAAAATCAAATTTATGTCCTTGGGTGCATCCTTAGGTCCCATGCAAGAAATGAGAATGAATTTCAAACACCAGGGCACTATTGATTGCCGGCAAAAGATTGAGATGCCTGGTTCTTTAATTCTAGTAAATCCAAAACTCGTCTGAAATTCATGAAACTTGGCATGCTATCATGGAGCGGAATCAACATGCCGTGGTACAAATTTTGCCCCATTTGGGGCAGGTTTGGGTATATGCTTCTCACAAACCGGAGCTTCTCACAACAAGCATGATGGTTTTCGGTAGGGAACGTCCCACCTTTGGGGACGAAACGATATCCATTGCGTCTTATTGCTTTCAAATATTTTTCTCATGTCAACATAGAACAAGAGGAGTATTGTGTGAATTTTTGTGATTTTTCTGGGTTCGTTTGGACATTTTTATGCATTAACTGAGTTTTCAATGCATTTATGTGCATAATTCCAATTTGAACTACATGCACATGCTTCAGAGCATATAAATTGGTTGAAAAATCAAATCTGTGTCCTTGGGTGCATGCTTAGGTCCCATGCAAGAAATGGGAATGAATTTCAAACACCAGGGCACCGTTGATTGCCGGCAAAACATTGAGATGCCTGGTTTTTAAATTCTAGTAAATCCAAAACTCGGCTGAAATTCATAAAACTTGGCATGCTATCATGGAGCGGCGTCAACATGCCGTGGTACAAATTTTGTCCCATTTGGGGCAGGTTTGGGTATATGCTTCTCTAAAACCGGAGCTTCTCACAACAAGCATGATGGTTTTCGGTAGGGACCGTGCCACCTTTGGGGACGAAACGATATCCATTGCCTCTTATTGCTTTCAAATTTTTTCTGATGTCAACATAGAACAACAGGAGTGTTGTGTGAATATTTGTGATTTTTTTAGGTTCGTTTGGACATTTTTATTCATTAACTGAGTTTTCAATGCATTTATGTGCATAATTCAAACTTGAACTACATGCACATGGTCCAGTGCATATAAATTGGTTGAAAAATCAAATCTGTGTCCTTGGGTGCATACTTAGGTCCCATGCAAGAAATGGGAATGAATTTCAAACACCAGGGCACTGTTGACTGCCCGCAAAACATTGAGATGCCTGGTTTTTCAATTCTAGTAAATCCCAAACTCGTCTGAAATTCATGAAACTTGGCATGCTATCATGGAGCGGAATCAACCTGCCATGGTACAAATTTTGCCCCATTTGGGGCAGGTTTGGGTATATGCTTGTCACAAACCGGAGCTTCTCACAACAAGCATGATGGTTTTCGGTAGGGAACGTCCCACCTTTGGGGACGACACGATATCCATTGCCTCTTATTGCTTTCAAATTTTTTCTCATGTCAACATAGAACAACAGAGTGTTGTGTGAATTTTTGTGATTTTTCTGGGTTCGTTAGGACATTTTTATGCATTAACTGAGTTTTCAATGCATTTATGTGCATAATTCCAATTTCAACTACATGCACATGCTTCAGTGCATATAAATTGGTTGAAAAATCAAATCTGTGTCCTTTGGGTGCATCCTTAGGTCCCATGCAAGAAATGGGAATGAAATTCAAACACCAGGGCACCGTTGATTGCCGGCAAAACATTGAGATGCCTGTTTTTAAATTCTAGTAAATCCAAAACTCGTCTGAAATTCATAAAACTTGGCATGCTATCATGGAGCGGCATCAACATGCCGTGGTACAAATTTTGTCCCATTTGGGGCAGGTTTGGGCATATGCTTCTCTCAAACCGGAGCTTCTCACTACAAGCATGATGGTTTTCGGTAGGGACCGTCCCACCTTTGGGGACGAAACGATATCCATTGCCTCGTATTGCTTTCAAATTTTTTCTGATGTCAACATAGAACAACAGGAGTGTTGTGTGAATATTTGAGATTTTTCTGGGTTCGTTTGGACATTTTTATTCATTAACTGAGTTTTCAATGCATTTATGTGCATAATTCAAATTTGAACTACATGCACATGCTCCAGTGCATATAAATTGGTTGAAAAATCAAATCTGTGTCCTTGGGTGCATGCTTAGGTCCCATGCAAGAAATGGGAATGAATTTCAAACACCAGGGCACCGTTGATTGCCGGCAAAACATTGAGATGCCTGGTTTTTTAATTCTAGTAAATCCCAAACTCGTCTGAAATTCATGAAACTTGGCATGCTATCTGGAGCGGAATCAACATGCCGTGGTACAGATTTTGCCCCATTTGGGGCAGGTTTGGGTATATGCTTCTCACAAACCGGAGCTTCTCACAACAAGCATGATGGTTTTCGGTAGGGAACGTCCCACCTTTGGGGACGAAATGATATCCATTGCCTCTTATTGCTTTCAAATTTTTTCTCATGTCAACACAGAACAACAGGAGTGTTGTGTGAATTTTTGTGATTTTTCTGGGTTCGTTTGGACATTGTATGCATTAACTGAGTTTTCAATGCATTTATTTGCATAATTCAAATTTGAACTACATGCACATGCTCCAGTGCATATAAATTGGTTGAAAAATCAAATCTGTGTCCTTGGGTGTATGCTTAGGTCCCATGCAAGAAATGGGAATGAATTTCAAACACCAGGGCACCGTTGATTGCCGGCAAAACATTGAGATGCCTGGTTTTTTAATTCTAGTAAATCCCAAACTCGTCTGAAATTCATGAAACTTGGCATGCTATCATGGAGCGGCATCAACATGCCGTGGTACAGATTTTGCCCCATTTGGTGCAGGTTTGGGTATATGCTTCTCACAAACCGGAGCTTCTCACAACAAGCATGATGGTTTTCGGTAGGGAACGTCCCACCTTTGGGGACGAAACGATATCCATTGCCTCTTATTGCTTTAAATTTTTTTCTGATGTCAACATAGAACAACAGGAGTGTTGTGTGAATATTTGTGATTTTTCTGGGTTCGTTTGGACATTTTTATGCATTAACTGAGTTTTCAATGCATTTATGTGCATAATTCAAATTTGAACTACATGCACATGCTCCAGTGCATATAAATTGGTTGAAAAATCAAATCTGTGTCCTTGGGTGCATTCTTAGGTCCCATGCAATAAATGGGAATGAATTTCAAACACCAGGGCACCGTTGATTGCCGGCAAAAGATTGAGATGCCTGGTTTTTAAATTCTAGTAAATCCAAAACTCGTCTGAAATTCATGAAACTTGGCATGCTATCCTGGAGCGGAATCAACTGGCCGTGGTACAAATTTTGCCCCATTTGGGGCAGGTTTGGGTATATGCTTCTCACAAACCGGAGCTTCTCACAACAAGCATGCTGGTTTTCGGTAGGGAACGTCCCACCTTTGGGGATGAAATGATATCCATTGCCTCTTATTGCTTTCAAATTTTTTCTGATGTCAACATAGAACAACAGGAGTGTTGTGTGAATATTTGTGATTTTTCTGGGTTTGTTTGGACATTTTTACGCATTAACTGAGTTTTCATTAACTGAGTTTTCAATGCATTTATGTGCATAATTCAAATTTGAACTACATGCACATGCTCCAGTGCATATAAACTGGTTGAAAAATCAAATTTATGTCCTTGGGTGCATACTTAGGTCCCATGCAAGAAATGAGAATGAATTTCAAACACCAGGGCACTGTTGACTGCCGGCAAAAGATTGAGATGCCTGGTTTTTTAATTATAGTAAATCCAAAACTCGTCTGAAATTCATGAAACTTGGCATGCTATCATGGAGCGGAATCAACCTGCCATGGTACAAATTTTGCCCCATTTGGGGCAGGTTTGGGTATATGCTTCTCACAAACCGGAGCTTCTCACAACAAGCATGATGGTTTTCGGTAGGGAACGTCCCACCTTTGGGGACGAAACGATATCCATTGCCTCTTATTGCTTTCAAATTTTTTCTCATGTCAACATAGAACAACAGAGTGTTGTGTGAATTTTTGTGATTTTTCTGGGTTCGTTAGGACATTTTTATGCATTAACTGAGTTTTCAATGCATTTATGTGCATAATTCCAATTTCAACTACATGCACATGCTTCAGTGCATATAAATTGGTTGAAAAATCAAATCTGTGTCCTTTGGGTGCATCCTTAGGTCCCATGCAAGAAATGGGAATGAAATTCAAACACCAGGGCACCGTTGATTGCCGGCAAAACATTGAGATGCCTGTTTTTAAATTCTAGTAAATCCAAAACTCGTCTGAAATTCATAAAACTTGGCATGCTATCATGGAGCGGCATCAACATGCCGTGGTACAAATTTTGTCCCATTTGGGGCAGGTTTGGGCATATGCTTCTCTCAAACCGGAGCTTCTCACTACAAGCATGATGGTTTTCGGTAGGGACCGTCCCACCTTTGGGGACGAAACGATATCCATTGCCTCGTATTGCTTTCAAATTTTTTCTGATGTCAACATAGAACAACAGGAGTGTTGTGTGAATATTTGAGATTTTTCTGGGTTCGTTTGGACATTTTTATTCATTAACTGAGTTTTCAATGCATTTATGTGCATAATTCAAATTTGAACTACATGCACATGCTCCAGTGCATATAAATTGGTTGAAAAATCAAATCTGTGTCCTTGGGTGCATGCTTAGGTCCCATGCAAGAAATGGGAATGAATTTCAAACACCAGGGCACCGTTGATTGCCGGCAAAACATTGAGATGCCTGGTTTTTTAATTCTAGTAAATCCCAAACTCGTCTGAAATTCATGAAACTTGGCATGCTATCCTGGAGCGGAATCAACATGCCGTGGTACAGATTTTGCCCCATTTGGGGCAGGTTTGGGTATATGCTTCTCACAAACCGGAGCTTCTCACAACAAGCATGATGGTTTTCGGTAGGGAACGTCCCACCTTTGGGGACGAAATGATATCCATTGCCTCCTATTGCTTTCAAATTTTTTCTCATGTCAACACAGAACAACAGGAGTGTTGTGTGAATTTTTGTGATTTTTCTGGGTTCGTTTGGACATTGTATGCATTAACTGAGTTTTCAATGCATTTATTTGCATAATTCAAATTTGAACTACATGCACATGCTCCAGTGCATATAAATTTGTTGAAAAACCAAATTTATGTCCTTGGGTGCATACTTAGGTCCCATGCAAGAAATGAGAATGAATTTCAAACACCAGGGCACCGTTGATTGCCGGCAAAAGATTGAGATGCCTGGTTTTTTAATTCTAGTAAATCCAGAACTCGTCTGAAATTCATGAAACTTGGCATGCTATCATGGAGCGGCATCAACATGCCGTGGTACAAATTTTGCCCCATTTGGGGCAGGTTTGGGTATATGCTTCTCACAAACCGGAGCTTCTCACAACAAGCATGATGGTTTTCGGTAGGGAACGTCCCACCTTTGGGGACGAAACGATATCCATTCCCTCTTATTGCTTTCAAATTTTTTCTGATGTCAACATAGAACAACAGGAGTGTTGTGTGAATATTTGTGATTTTTCTGGGTTCGTTTGGACATTTTTATGCATTAACTGAGTTTTCAATGCATTTATGTGCATAATTCCAATTTCAACTACATGCACATGCTTCAGTGCATATAAATTGGTTGAAAATCAAATATGTGTCCTTTGGGTGCATCCTTAGGTCCCATGCAAGAAATGGGAATGAAATCAAACACCAGGGCACCGTTGATTGCCGGCAAAACATTGAGATGCCTGTTTTTAAATTCTAGTGAATCCAAAACTCGTCTGAAATTCATAAAACTTGGCATGCTATCGTGGAGCGGCATCAACATGCCGTGGTACAAATTTTGTCCCATTTGGGGCAGGTTTGGGCATAAGCTTCTCTCAAACCGGAGCTTCTGACAACAAGCATGATGGTCTTCGGTAGGGATCGTCCCACCTTTGGGGACGAAACGATATCCATTGCCTCGTATTGCTTTCAAATTTTTTCTGATGTCAACATAGAACAACAGGAGTGTTGTGTGAATATTTGTGATTTTTCTGGGTTCGTTTGGACATTTTTATGCATTAACTGAGTTTTCAATGCATTTATGTACATAATTCAAATTTGAACTACATGCACATGCTCCAGTGCATATAAATTGGTTGAAAAATCAAATTTGTGTCCTTGGGTGCATGCTTAGGTCCCATGCAAGAAATGGGAATGAATTTCAAACACCAGGGCACCGTTGATTGCCGGCAAAACATTGAGATGCCTGGTTTTCTAATTCTAGTAAATCCCAAACTCGTCTGAAATTCATGAAACTTGGCATGCTATCATGGAGCGGCATCAACATGGCGTGGTACAGATTTTGCCCCATTTGGGGCAGGTTTGGGTATATGCTTCTCACAAATCGGAGCTTCTCACAACAAGCATGATGGTTTTTGGTAGGGAACGTCCCACCTTTGGGGACGAAACGATATCCATTGCCTCTGATTGCTTTCAAATTTTTTCTGATGTCAACATAGAACAACAGGAGTGTTGTGTGAATATTTGTGATTTTTCTGGGTTCGTTTGGACATTTTTATGCATTAACTGAGTTTTCAATGCATTTATGTGCATAATTCAAATTTGAACTACATGCACATGCTCAAGTGCATATAAATTGGTCGAAAAATCAAATCTGTGTCCTTGGGTGCATGCTTAGGTCCCATGCAAGAAATGGGAATGAATTTCAAACACCAGGGCACCGTTGATTCTCGGCAAAAGATTGAGATGCCTGGTTTTTAAATTCTAGTAAATCCAAAACTCGTCTGAAATTCATGAAACTTGGCATGCTATCATGGAGCGGAATCAACATGCCGTGGTACAAATTTTGCCCCATTTGGGGCAGGTTTGGGTATATGCTTCTCACAAACCGGAGCTTCTCACAACAAGCATGATGGTTTTCGGTACGGAACGTCCCACCTTTGGTGATGAAATGATATCCATTGCCTCTTATTGCTTTCAAATTTTTTTTGATGTCAACATAGAACAACAGGAGTGTTGTGTGAATATTTGTGATTTTTCGGGGTTCGTTTGGACATTTTTATGCATTAACTGTGTTTTCAATGCATTTATGTGCATAATTCAAATTTGAACTACATGCACATGCTCCAGTGCATATAAATTGGTTGAAAAATCAAATCTGTGTCCTTGGGTGCATGCTTAGGTCCCATGCAAGAAATGGGAATGAACTTCAAACACCAGGGCACCGTTGATTGCCGGCAAAACATTGAGATGCCTGGTTTTTTAATTCTAGTAAATCCAAAACTCGTCTGAAATTCATGAAACTTGGCATGCTATCATGGAGCGGAATCAACATGCCGTGGTACAAATTTTGCCCCATTTGGGGCAGGTTTGGGTATATGCTTCTCACAAACCGGAGCTTCTCACAACAAGCATGATGGTTTTCGGTAGGGAACGTCCCACCTTTGGGGACGAAATGATATCCATTGCCACTTATTGCTTTCAAATTTTTTCTCATGTCAACATAGAACAACAGGAGTGTTGTGTGAATTTTTGTGATTTTTCTGGGTTCGTTTGGACATTGTATGCATTAAATGAGTTTTCAATGCATTTATTTGCATAATTCAAATTTGAACTACATGCACATGCTCCAGTGCATATAAATTTGTTGAAAAACCAAATTTATGTCCTTGGGTGCATACTTAGGTCCCATGCAAGAAATGAGAATGAATTTCAAACACCAGGGCACCGTTGATTGCCGGCAAAATATTGAGATGCTTGGTTTTTTAATTCTAGTAAATCCAGAACTCGTCTGAAATTCATGAAACTTGGCATGCTATCATGGAGCGGCATCAACATGCCGTGGTACAAATTTTGCCCCATTTGGGGCAGGTTTGGGTATATGCTTCTCACAAACCGGAGCTTCTCACAACAAGCATGATGGTTTTCGGTAGGGAACGTCCCACCTTTGGGGACGAAACGATATCCATTGCCTCTTATTGCTTTCAAATTTTTTCTGATGTCAACATAAAACAATCGGAGTGTTGTGTGAATATTTGTGATTTTTCTGGGTTCGTTTTGACATTTTTATGCATTAACTGAGTTTTCAATGCATTTATGTGCATAATTCAAATTTGAACTACATGCACATGCTCCAGTGCATATAAATTGGTTGAAAAATCAAATCTGTGTCCTTGGGTGCATGCTTAGGTCCCATGCAAGAAATGGGAATGAAATTCAAACACCAGGGCACGGTTGATTGCCGGCAAAACATTCAGATGCCTGTTTTTAAATTCTAGTAAATCCAAAACTCGTCTGAAATTCATGAAACTTGGCATGCTATCCTGGAGCGGAATCAACATGCCGTGGTACAAATTTTGCCCCATTTGGAGCAGGTTTGGGCATCTGCTTCTCTCAAACCGGAGCTTCTCACAACAAGCATGATGGTTTTCGGTAGGGACCGTCCCACCTTTGGGGACGAAACGATATCCATTGCATCTTATTGCTTTCAGTTTTTTTCTGATGTCAACATAGAACAACAGGAGTGTTGTGTGAATATTTGTGATTTTTCGGGGTTCGTTTGGACATTTTTATGCATTAACTGAGTTTTCAATGCATTTATGTGCATAATTCAAATTTGAACTACATGCACATGCTCCAGTGCATATAAATTGGTTGAAAAATCAAATCTGTGTCCTTGAGTGCATGCTTAGGTCCCATGCAAGAAATGGGAATGAATTTCAAACACCAGGGCACCGTTGATTGCCGGCAAAACATTGAGATGCCTGGTTTTTTAATTCTAGTAAATCCAAAACTCGTCTGAAATTCATGAAACTTGGCAAGCTATCATGGAGCGGAATCAACATGCCGTGGTACAAATTTTGCCCCATTTGGGGCAGGTATGGGTATATGCTTCTCACAAACCGGAGCTTCTCACAACAAGCATTATGGTTTTCGGTAGGGAACGTCCCACCTTTGGGGACGAAATGATATCCATTGCCTCTTATTGCTTTCAAATTTTTTCTCATGTCAACATAGAACAACAGGAGTGTTGTGTGAATACTTGTGATTTTTCGGGGTTCGTTTGGACATTTTTATGCTTAACTGAGTTTTCAATGCATTTATGTGCATAATTCAAATTTGAACTACATGCACATGCTCCAGTGCATATAAATTGGTTGAAAAATCAAATCTGTGTCCTTGGGTGCATGCTTAGGTCCCATGCAAAAAATGGGAATGAATTTCAAACACCAGGGCACCGTTGATTGCCGGCAAAACATTGAGATGCCTGGTTTTTGAATGCTAGTAAATCCAAAACTCGTCTGAAATTCATGAAACTTGGCATGCTATCATGGAGCGGAATCAACATGCCGTGGTACAAATTTTGCCCCATTTGGGGCAGGTTTGGGTATATGCTTCTCACAAACCGGAGCTTCTCACAACAAGCATAATGGTTTTCGGTAGGGAACGTCCCACCTTTGGGGACGAAATGATATCCATTGCCTCTTATTGCTTTCAAATTTTTTCTCATGTCAACATAGAACAAAAGGAGTGTTGTGTGAATATTTGTGATTTTTCGGGGTTCGTTGGGACATTGTATGCATTAACTGAGTTTTCAATGCATTTATTTGCATAATTCAAATTTAAAATAAATGCACATGCTCCAGTGCATATAAATTTGTTGAAAAACCAAATTTATGTCCTTGGGTGCATACTTAGGTCCCATGCAAGAAATGAGAATGAATTTCAAACACCAGGGCACCGTTGATTGCCGGCAAAAGATTGAGATGCCTGGTTTTTTAATTCTAGTAAATCCAGAACTCGTCTGAAATTCATGAAACTTGGCATGCTATCATGGAGCGGCATCAACATGCCGTGGTACAAATTTTGCCCCATTTGGGGCAGGTTTGGGTATATGCTTCTCACAAACCGGAGCTTCTCACAACAAGCATGATGGTTTTCGGTAGGGAACGTCCCACCTTTTGGGACGAAACGATATCCATTGCCTCTTATTGCTTTCAAATTTTTTCTGATGTCAACATAGAACAACAGGAGTGTTGTGTGAATATTTGTGATTTTTCTGGGTTCGTTTGGACATTTTTATGCATTAACTGAGTTTTCAATGCATTTATGTGCATAATTCAAATTTGAACTACATGCACATGCTCCAGTGCATATAAATTGGTTGAAAAATCAAATCTGTGTCCTTGGGTGCATGCTTAGGTCCCATGCAAGAAATGGGAATGAATTTCAAACACCAGGGCACCGTTGATTGCGGCAAAAGATTGAGATGCCTGGTTTTTAAATTCTAGTAAATCCAGAACTCGTCTAAAATTCATGAAACTTGGCATGCTATCATGGAGCGGCATCAACATGCCGTGGTACAAATTTTGCCCCATTTGGGGCAGGTTTGGGTATATGCTTCTCACAAACCGGAGCTTCTCACAACAAGCATGATGGTTTTCGGTAGGGAACGTCCCACCTTTGGGGACGAAACGATATCCATTGCCTCTTATTGCTTTCAAATTTTTTTCTCATGTCAACATAGAACAACAGGAGTGTTGTGTGAATATTTGTGATTTTTCTTGGTTCGTTTGGACATTTTTATGCATTAACTGAGTTTTCAATGCATTTATGTGCGTAATTCAAATTTGAACTACATGCACATGCTCCAGTGCATATAAATTGGTTGAAAAATCAAATCTGTGTCCTTGGGTGCATGCTTAGGTCCCATGCAAGAAATGGGAATGAATTTCAAACACCAGGGCACCGTTGATTGCCGGCAAAACATTGAGATGCCTGGTTTTTAAATTCTAGTAAATCCAAAACTCGTCTGAAATTCATGAAACTTGGCATGCTATCCTGGAGCGGAATCAACATGCCGTGGTACAAATTTTGCCCCATTTGGGGCAGGTTTGGGTATATGCTTCTCACAAACCGGAGCTTCTCACAACAAGCATGATGGTTTTCGGTAGGGAACGTCCCACCTTTGGGGACGAAACGATATCCATTGCCTCTTATTGCTTTCAAATTTTTTCTCATGTCAACATAGAACAAAAGGAGTGTTGTGTGAATATTTGTGATTTTTCGGGGTTCGTTGGGACATTGTATGCATTAACTGAGTTTTCAATGCATTTATGTGCATACTTCAAATTTGAACTACATGCACATGCTCCAGTGCATATAAATTGGTTGAAAAATCAAATCTGTGTCCTTGGGTGCATGCTTAGGTCCCATGCAAGAAATGGGAATGAATTTCAAACACCAGGGCACCGTTGATTGCCGGCAAAACATTGAGATGCCTGGTTTTTTAATTCTAGTAAATCCAAAACTCGTCTGAAATTCATGAAACTTGGCATGCTATCATGGAGCGGAATCAACATGCCGTGGTACAAATTTTGCCCCATTTGGGGCAGGTTTGGGTATATGCTTCTCACAAACCGGAGCTTCTCACAACAAGCATGATGGTTTTCGGTAGGGAACGTCCCACCTTTGGGGACGAAATGATATCCATTGCCTCTTATTGCTTTCAAATTTTTTCTCATGTCAACATAGACCAACAGGAGTGTTGTGTGAATTTTTGTGATTTTTCTGGGTTCGTTTGGACATTGTATGCATTAACTGAGTTTTCAATGCATTTATTTGCATAATTCAAATTTGAACTACATGCACATGCTCCAGTGCATATAAATTTGTTGAAAAACCAAATTTATGTCCTTGGGTGCATACTTAGGTCCCATGCAAGAAATGAGAATGAATTTCAAACACCAGGGCACCGTTGATTGCCGGCAAAAGATTGAGATGCCTGGTTTTTTAATTCTAGTAAATCCAGAACTCGTCTGAAATTCATGAAACTTGGCATGCTATGATGGAGCGGCATCAACATGCCGTGGTACAAATTTTGCCCCATTTAGGGCAGGTTTGGGTATATGCTTCTCACAAACCGGAGCTTCTCACAACAAGCATGATGGTTTTCGGTAGGGAACGTCCCACCTTTGGGGACGAAACGATATCCATTCCCTCTTATTGCTTTCAAATTTTTTCTGATGTCAACACAGAACAACAGGAGTGTTGTGTGAATATTTGTGATTTTTCTGGGTTCGTTTGGACATTTTTATGCATTAACTGAGTTTTCAATGCATTTATGTGCATAATTCAAATTTGAACTACATGCACATGCTCCAGTGCATATAAATTGGTTGAAAAATCAAATCTGTGTCCTTGGGTGCATGCTTAGGTCCCATGCAAGAAATGGGAATGAATTTCAAACACCAGGGTACCGTTGATTGCCGGCAAAACATTGAGATGCCTGGTTTTTAAATTCTAGTAAATCCAAAACTCGTCTGACATTCATGAAACTTGGCATGCTATCATGGAGCGGAATCAACATGCCGTGGTACAAATTTTGCCCCATTTGGGGCAGGTTTGGGTATATGCTTCTCACAAACCGGAGCTTCTCACAACAAGCAGGATGGTTTTCGGTAGGGAATGTCCCACCTTTGGGGACGAAACGATATCCATTGCCTCTTATTGCTTTCAAAATTTTTCTCATGTCAACATAGAACAACAGGAGTGTTCTGTGAATTTTTGTGATTTTTCTGGGTTCGTTTGGACATTTTATGCATTAACTGAGTTTTCAATGCATTTATGTGCATAATTCAAATTTGAACTACATGCACATGCTCCAGTGCATATAAATTTGTTGAAAAATCAAATTTATGTCCTTGGGTGCATACTTAGGTCCCATGCAAGAAATGAGAATGAATTTCAAATACCAGGGCACTGTTGATTGCCGGCAAAAGATTAAGATGCCTGGGTTTTTAATTCTAGTAAATCCAAAACTAGGCTGAAATTCGTGAATCTTGGCATGCTATCATGGAGTGGAATCAACATGCCGTGGTACAAATTTTGCCCCATCTGGGGCAGGTTTGGGTATATGCTTCTCACAAACCGGAGCTTCTCACAACAAGCATGATGGTTTTCGGTAGGGAACTTCCCACCTTTGGGGACGTAACGATATCCATTGCCTCTTATTGCTTTCAAATTTTTTTCTCATGTCAACATAGAACAACAGGAGTGTTGTGTGAATTTTTGTGATTTTTCTGGGTTCGTTTGGACATTTTTATGCATTAACTGAGTTTTCAATGCATTTATGTGCATAATTCAAATTTGAACTACATGCACATGCTCCAGTGCATTTAAATTGGTTGAAAAATCAAATCTGTGTCCTTGGGTGCATGCTTAGGTCCCATGCAAGAAATGGGAATGAATTTCAAACACCAGGGTACCGTTGATTGCCGGCAAAACATTGAGATGCCTGGTTTTTAAATTCTAGTAAATCCAAAACTCGTCTGAAATTCATGAAACCTGGCATGCTATCATGGAGCGGAATCAACATGCCGTGCTACAAATTTTGCCCCATTTGGGGCAAGTTTGGGTATATGTTTCTCACAAACTGGAGCTTCTCACAACAAGCAGGATGGTTTTCGGTAGGGAACGTCCCACCTTTGGGGACGAAACGATATCCATTGCCTCTTATTGCTTTCAAATTTTTTCTGATGTCAACATAGAACAACAGGAGTGTTGTGTGAATTTTTTTGATTTTTCTGGGTTCGTTTGTACATTTTATGCATTAACTGAGTTTTCAATGCATTTATGTGCATAATTCAAATTTGAACTACATGCACATGCTCCAGTGCATATAAATTGGTTGAAAAATCAAATCTGTGTCCTTGGGTGCATGCTTAGGTCCCATCCAAGAAATGGGAATGAATTTCAAACACCAGGGCACCGTTGATTGCCGGCAAAACATTGAGATGCCTGGTTTTTTAATTCTAGTAAATCCAAAACTCGTCTGAAATTCATGAAACTTGGCATGCTATCATGGAGCGGAATCAACATGCCGTGGTACAAATTTTGCCCCATTTGGGGCAGGTTTGGGTATATGCTTCTCACAAACCGGAGCTTCTCACAACAAGCATAATGGTTTTCGGTAGGGAACGTCCCACCTTTGGGGACGAAATGATATCCATTGCCTCTTATTGCTTTCAAATTTTTTCTCATGTCAACATAGAACAAAAGGAGTGTTGTGTGAATATTTGTGATTTTTCGGGGTTCGTTGGGACATTGTATGCATTAACTGAGTTTTCAATGCATTTATTTGCATAATTCAAATTTAAACTAAATGCACATGCTCCAGTGCATATAAATTTGTTGAAAAACCAAATTTATGTCCTTGGGTGCATACTTAGGTCCCATGCAAGAAATGAGAATGAATTTCAAACACCAGGGCACCGTTGATTGCCGGCAAAAGATTGAGATGCCTGGTTTTTTAATTCTAGTAAATCCAGAACTCGTCTGAAATTCATGAAACTTGGCATGCTATGATGGAGCGGCATCAACATGCCGTGGTACAAATTTTGCCCCATTTGGGGCAGGTTTGGGTATATGCTTCTCACAAACCGGAGCTTCTCACAACAAGCATGATGGTTTTCGGTAGGGAACGTCCCACCTTTTGGGACGAAACGATATCCATTGCCTCTTATTGCTTTCAAATTTTTTCTGATGTCAACATAGAACAACAGGAGTGTTGTGTGAATATTTGTGATTTTTCTGGGTTCGTTTGGACATTTTTATGCATTAACTGAGTTTTCAATGCATTTATGTGCATAATTCAAATTTGAACTACATGCACATGCTCCAGTGCATATAAATTGGGTGAAAAATCCAATCTGTGTCCTTGGGTGCATGCTTAGGTCCCATGCAAGAAATGGGAATGAATTTCAAACACCAGGGCACCGTTGATTGCGGCAAAAGATTGAGATGCCTGGTTTTTTAATTCTAGTAAATCCAGAACTCGTCTGAAATTCATGAAACTTGGCATGCTATCATGGAGCGGCATCAACATGCCGTGGTACAAATTTTGCCCCATTTGGGGCAGGTTTGGGTATATGCTTCTCACAAACCGGAGCTTCTCACAACAAGCATGATGGTTTTCGGTAGGGAACGTCCCACCTTTTGGGACGAAACGATATCCATTGCCTCTTATTGCTTTCAAATTTTTTCTGATGTCAACATAGAACAACAGGAGTGTTGTGTGAATATTTGTGATTTTTCTGGGTTCGTTTGGACATTTTTATGCATTAACTGAGTTTTCAATGCATTTATGTGCATAATTCAAATTTGAACTACATGCACATGCTCCAGTGCATATAAATTGGGTGAAAAATCAAATCTGTGTCCTTGGGTGCATGCTTAGGTCCCATGCAAGAAATGGGAATGAATTTCAAACACCAGGGCACCGTTGATTGCGGCAAAAGATTGAGATGCCTGGTTTTTTAATTCTAGTAAATCCAGAACTCGTCTGAAATTCATGAAACTTGGCATGCTATCATGGAGCGGCATCAACATGCCGTGGTACAAATTTTGCCCCATTTGGGGCAGGTTTGGGTATATGCTTCTCACAAACCGGAGCTTCTCACAACAAGCATGATGGTTTTCGGTAGGGAACGTCCCACCTTTGGGGACGAAACGATATCCATTGCCTCTTATTGCTTTCAAATTTTTTTCTCATGTCAACATAGAACAACAGGAGTGTTGTGTGAATATTTGTGATTTTTCTTGGTTCGTTTGGACATTTTTATGCATTAACTGAGTTTTCAATGCATTTATGTGCGTAATTCAAATTTGAACTACATGCACATGCTCCAGTGCATATAAATTGGTTGAAAAATCAAATCTGTGTCCTTGGGTGCATGCTTAGGTCCCATGCAAGAAATGGGAATGGATTTCAAACACCAGGGCACCGTTGATTGCCGGCAAAACATTGAGATGCCTGGTTTTTAAATTCTAGTAAATCCAAAACTCGTCTGAAATTCATGAAACTTGGCATGCTATCCTGGAGCGGAATCAACATGCCGTGGTACAAATTTTGCCCCATTTGGGGTAGGTTTGGGTATATGCTTCTCACAAACCGGAGCTTCTCACAACAAGCATGATGGTTTTCGGTAGGGAACGTCCCACCTTTGGGGCTGAAATGATATCCATTGCCTCTTATTGCTTTCAAATTTTTTCTGATGTCAACATAGAACAACAGGAGTGTTGTGTGAATATTTGTGATTTTTCGGGGTTCGTTTGGACATTTTTATGCATTAACTGAGTTTTCAATGCATTTATGTGCATAATTCAAATTTGAACTACATGCACATGCTCCAGTGCATATAAATTGGTTGAAAAATCAAATCTGTGTCCTTGGGTGCATGCTTAGGTCCCATGCAAGAAATGGGAATGAATTTCAAACACCAGGGCACCGTTGATTGCCGGCAAAACATTGAGATGCCTGGTTTTTAAATTCTAGTAAATCCAAAACTCGTCTGAAATTCATGAAACTTGGCATGCTATCATGGAGCGGAATCAACATGCCGTGGTACAAATTTTGCCCCATTTGGGGCAGGTTTGGGTATATGCTTCTCACAAACCGGAGCTTCTCACAACAAGCATGATGGTTTTCGGTAGGGAACGTCCCACCTTTGGGGACGAAACGATATCCATTGCCTCTTATTGCTTTCAAATTTTTTCTCATGTCAACATAGAACAAAAGGAGTGTTGTGTGAATATTTGTGATTTTTCGGGGTTCGTTGGGACATTGTATGCATTAACTGAGTTTTCAATGCATTTATGTGCATAATTCAAATTTGAACTACATGCACATGCTCCAGTGCATATAAATTGGTTGAAAAATCAAATCTGTGTCGTTGGGTGCATGCTTAGGTCCCATGCAAGAAATGGGAATGAATTTCAAACACCAGGGCACCGTTGATTGCCGGCAAAACATTGAGATGCCTGGTTTTTTAATTCTAGTAAATCCAAAACTCGTCTGAAATTCATGAAACTTGGCATGCTATCATGGAGCGGAATCAACATGCCGTGGTACAAATTTTGCCCCATTTGGGGCAGGTTTGGGTATATGCTTCTCACAAACCGGAGCTTCTCACAACAAGCATGATGGTTTTCGGTAGGGAACGTCCCACCGTTGGGGACGAAATGATATCCATTGCCTCTTATTGCTTTCAAATTTTTTCTCATGTCAACATAGACCAACAGGAGTGTTGTGTGAATTTTTGTGATTTTTCTGGGTTCGTTTGGACATTGTATGCATTAACTGAGTTTTCAATGCATTTATTTGCATAATTCAAATTTGAACTACATGCACATGCTCCAGTGCATATAAATTTGTTGAAAAACCAAATTTATGTCCTTGGGTGCATACTTAGGTCCCATGCAAGAAATGAGAATGAATTTCAAACACCAGGGCACCGTTGATTGCCGGCAAAAGATTGAGATGCCTGGTTTTTTAATTCTAGTAAATCCAGAACTCGTCTGAAATTCATGAAACTTGGCATGCTATGATGGAGCGGCATCAACATGCCGTGGTACAAATTTTGCCCCATTTGGGGCAGGTTTGGGTATATGCTTCTCACAAACCGGAGCATCTCACAACAAGCATGATGGTTTTCGGTAGGGAACGTCCCACCTTTGGGGACGAAACGATATCCATTGCCTCTTATTGCTTTCAAATTTTTTCTGATGTCAACACAGAACAACAGGAGTGTTGTGTGAATATTTGTGATTTTTCTGGGTTCGTTTGGACATTTTTATGCATTAACTGAGTTTTCAATGCATTTATGTGCATAATTCAAATTTGAACTACATGCACATGCTCCAATGCATATAAATTGGTTGAAAAATCAAATCTGTGTCCTTGGGTGCATGCTTAGGTCCCATGCAAGAAATGGGAATGAATTTCAAACACCAGGGTACCGTTGATTGCCGGCAAAACATTGAGATGCCTGGTTTTTAAATTCTAGTAAATCCAAAACTCGTCTGACATTCAT
Organism: Triticum aestivum; assembly: GCF_018294505.1. Lineage (NCBI taxonomy): Eukaryota > Viridiplantae > Streptophyta > Magnoliopsida > Poales > Poaceae > Triticum > Triticum aestivum. The sequence goes on from NC_057805.1 coordinate 56,274,149, forward strand.
GAAACTTGGCATGCTATCATGGAGCGGAATCAACATGCCGTGGTACAAATTTTGCCCCATTTGGGGCAGGTTTGGGTATATGCTTCTCACAAACCGGAGCTTCTCACAACAAGCAGGATGGTTTTCGGTAGGGAATGTCCCACCTTTGGGGACGAAACGATATCCATTGCCTCTTATTGCTTTCAAAATTTTTCTCATGTCAACATAGAACAACAGGAGTGTTGTGTGAATTTTTGTGATTTTTCTGGGTTCGTTTGGACATTTTATGCATTAACTGAGTTTTCAATGCATTTATGTGCATAATTCAAATTTGAACTACATGCACATGCTCCAGTGCATATAAATTTGTTGAAAAATCAAATTTATGTCCTTGGGTGCATACTTAGGTCCCATGCAAGAAATGAGAATGAATTTCAAATACCAGGGCACTGTTGATTGCCGGCAAAAGATTAAGATGCCGGGGTTTTTAATTCTAGTAAATCCAAAACTCGGCTGAAATTCGTGAATCTTGGCATGCTATCATGGAGTGGAATCAACATGCCGTGGTACAAATTTTGCCCCATCTGGGGCAGGTTTGGGTATATGCTTCTCACAAACCGGAGCTTCTCACAACAAGCATGATGGTTTTCGGTAGGGAACGTCCCACCTTTGGGGACGAAACGATATCCATTGCCTCTTATTGCTTTCAAATTTTTTTCTCATGTCAACATAGAACAACAGGAGTGTTGTGTGAATTTTTGTGATTTTTCTGGGTTCGTTTGGACATTTTTATGCATTAACTGAGTTTTCAATGCATTTATGTGCATAATTCAAATTTGAACTACATGCACATGCTCCAGTGCATTTAAATTGGTTGAAAAATCAAATCTGTGTCCTTGGGTGCATGCTTAGGTCCCATGCAAGAAATGGGAATGAATTTCAAACACCAGGGTACCGTTGATTGCCGGCAAAACATTGAGATGCCTGGTTTTTAAATTCTAGTAAATCCAAAACTCGTCTGAAATTCATGAAACCTGGCATGCTATCATGGAGCGGAATCAACATGCCGTGCTACAAATTTTGCCCCATTTGGGGCAAGTTTGGGTATATGTTTCTCACAAACTGGAGCTTCTCACAACAAGCAGGATGGTTTTCGGTAGGGAACGTCCCACCTTTGGGGACGAAACGATATCCATTGCCTCTTATTGCTTTCAAATTTTTTCTGATGTCAACATAGAACAACAGGAGTGTTGTGTGAATTTTTGTGATTTTTCTGGGTTCGTTTGTACATTTTATGCATTAACTGAGTTTTCAATGCATTTATGTGCATAATTCAAATTTGAACTACATGCACATGCTCCAGTGCATATAAATTGGTTGAAAAATCAAATCTGTGTCCTTGGGTGCATGCTTAGGTCCCATCCAAGAAATGGGAATGAATTTCAAACACCAGGGTACCGTTGATTGCCGGCAAAACATTGAGATGCCTGGTTTTTAAATTTTAGTAAATCCAAAACTCGTCTGAAATTCATGAAACTTGGCATGCTATCATGGAGCGGAATCGACATGCCGTGGTACAAATTTCGCCCCATTTGGGGCAGGTTTGGGTATATGCTTCTCACAAACCGGAACTTCTCACAACAAGCAGGATGGTTTTCGGTAGGGAACGTCCCACCTTTGGGGACGAAACGATATCCATTGCCTCTTATTGCTTTCAAATTTTTTCTGATGTCAACATAGAACAACAGGAGTGTTGTGTGAATTTTTGTGATTTTTCTGGGTTCGTTTGGACATTTTATGCATTAACTGAGTTTTCAATGCATTTATGTGCATAATTCAAATTTGAACTACATGCACATCCTTTAGTGCATATAAATTGGTTGAAAAATCAAATTTATGTCCTTGGGTGCATACTTAGGTCCCATGCAAGAAATGAGAATGAATTTCAAACACCAGGGCACCGTTGATTGCCGGCAAAAGAGAGATGCCTGGTTTTTTAATTCTAGTAAATCCAAAACTTGTTTGAAATTCATGAAACTTGGCATCCTTTCATGGAGCGGCATCAACATGCCGTGGTACAAATTTTGTCCCATTTGGGGCAGGTTTGGGTATATGCTTCTCTCAAACCGGAGCTTCTCACAACAAGCACGATGGTTTTCGGTAGGGACCGTCCCACCTTTGGGGACGAAACGATATCCATTGCCTCTTATTGCTTTCAAATTTGTTCTCGTGTCAGCATAGAACAACAGGAGTGTTGTGTGATTTTTGTGATTTTTCGGGGTTCGTTTGGACATTTTTATGCATTAACTGAGTTTTCAATGCATTTATGTGCATAATTCAAATTTGAACTACATGCACATGCTCCAGTGCATATAAATTGGTTGAAAAATCAAATCTGTGTCCTTGGGTGCATGCTTAGGTCCCATCCAAGAAATGGGAATGAATTTCAAACACCAGGGTACCATTGATTGCCGGCAAAACATTGAGATGCCTGGTTTTTAAATTTTAGTAAATCCAAAACTCGTCTGAAATTCATGAAACTTGGCATGCTATCATGGAGCGGAATCAACATGCCGTGGAACAAATTTTGCCCCATTTGGGGCAGGTTTGGGTATATGCTTCTCACAAACCGGAGCTTCTCACAACAAGCAGGATGGTTTTCGGTAGGGAACGTCCCACCTTTGGGGACGAAACGATATCCATTGCCTCTTATTGCTTTCAAATTTTTTCTGATGTCAACATAGAACAACAGGAGTGTTGTGTGAATTTTTGTGATTTTTCTGGGTTCGTTTGTACATTTTATGCATTAACTGAGTTTTCAATGCATTTATGTGCATAATTCAAATTTGAACTACATGCACATCCTCTAGTGCATATAAATTGGTTGAAAAATCAAATTTATGTCCTTGGTGCATCCTTAGGTCCCATGCAAGAAATGAGAATGAATTTCAAACACCAGGGCACCGTTGATTGCCGGCAAAACATTGAGATGCCTGGTTTTTCCATTCTAGTAAATCCAAAACTCGTCTGAAATTCATGAAACTTGGCATGCTATCATGGAGCGGCATCAACATGCCGTGGTACAAATTTTGTCCCATTTGGGGCAGGTTTGGGTTTATGCTTCTCACAAACCAGAGCTTCTCTCAACAAGCATGATGGTTTTCGGTAGGGAACGTCCCACCTTTGGGGACGAAACGATATCCATTGCCTCTTATTGCTTTCAAATTTGTTCTCGTGTCAACATAGAACAACTGGAGTGTTGTGTGAATTTTTGTGAATTTTCTGGGTTCGTTTGGACATTGTATGCATTAAGTGAGTTTTGAATGCATTTATTTGCATAATTCAAATTTGAACTACATGCACATGCTCCAGTGCATATAAATTTGTTGAAAAACCAAATCTGTGTCCTTGGGTGCATGCTTAGGTCCCATGCAAGAAATGAGAATGAATTTCAAACACCAGGGAACCGTTGATTGCCGGCAAAAGATTGAGATGCCTGGTTTTTTAATTCTAGTAAATCCAGAACTCGTCTGAAATTCATGAAACTTGGCATGCTATCATGGAGCGGCATCAACATGCCGTGGTACAAATTTTGCCCCATTTGGGGCAGGTTTGGGTATATGCTTCTCACAAACCGGAGCTTCTCACAACAAGCATGATGGTTTTCGGTAGGGAACGTCCCACCTTTGGGGACGAAACGATATCCATTGCCTCTTATTGCTTTCAAATTTTTTCTGATGTCAACATAGAACAACAGGAGTGTTGTGTGAATGTTTATGATTTTTCTGGGTTCGTTTGGACATTTTTATGCATTAACTGAGTTTTCAATGCATTTATGTGCATAATTCAAATTTGAACTACATGCACTTGCTCCAGTGCATATAAATTGGTTGAAAAATCAAATCTATGTCCTTGGGTGCATGCTTAGGTCCCATGCAAGAAATGGGAATGAATTTCAAACACCAGGGCACCGTTGATTGCCGGCAAAACATTGAGATGCCTGGTTTTTTAATTCTAGTAAATCCAAAACTCGTCTGAAATTCATGAAACTTGGCATGCTATCATGGAGCGGAATCAACATGCCGTGGTACAAATTTTGCCCCATTTGGGGCAGGTTTGGGTATATGCCTCTCACAAACCGGAGCTTCTCACAACAAGGATGATTGTTTTCGGTAGGGAACGTCCCACCTTTGGGGACGAAACGATATCCATTGCCTCTTATTGCTTTCAAATTTTTTCTGATGTCAACATAGAACAACAGGAGTGTTGTGTGAGTTTTTGTGATTTTTCTGGGTTCGTTTGGACATTTTTATGCATTAACTGAGTTTTCAATGCATTTATGTGCATAATTCAAATTTGAACTACATGCACATGCTCGAGTGCATATAAATTGGTTGAAAAATCAAATCTGTGTCCTTGGGTGCATGCTTAGGTCCCATCCAAGAAATGGGAATGAATTTCAAACACTAGGGTACCGTTGATTGCCCGCAAAACATTGAGATGCCTGGTTTTTAAATTTTAGTAAATCCAAAACTCGTCTGAAATTCATGAAACTTGGCATGCTATCATGGAGCGGAATCAACATGCCGTGGTACAAATTTCGCCCCATTTGGGGCAGGTTTGGGTATATGCTTCTCACAAACCGGAGCTTCTCACAACAAGCAGGATGGTTTTCGGTAGGGAACATCCCATCATTGGGGACGAAACGATATCCATTGCCTCTTATTGCTTTCAAATTTTTTCTGATGTCAACATAGAACAACAGGAGTGTTGTGTGAGTTTTTGTGATTTTTCTGGGTTCGTTTGGACATTTTATGCATTAACTGAGTTTTCAATGCATTTATGTGCATAATTCAAATTTGAACTACATGCACATCCTTTAGTGCATATAAATTGGTTGAAAAATCAAATTTATGTCCTTGGGTGCATACTTAGGTCCCATGCAAGAAATGAGAATGAATTTCAAACACATGGGCACCGTTGATTGCCGGCAAAAGAGTGATGCCTGGTTTTTTAATTCTAGTAAATCCAAAACTCGTTTGAAATTCATGAAACTTGGCATGCTATCATGGAGAGGCATCAACATGCCGTGGTACAAATTTTGTCCCATTTGGGGCAGGTTTGGGTATATGCTTCTCTCAGACCGGAGCTTCTCACAACAAGCATGATGGTTTTCGGTAGGGACCGTGCCACCTTTGGGGACGAAACGATATCCATTGCCTCTTATTGCTTTCAAATTTGTTCTCGTGTCAACATAGAACAACAGGAGTGTTGTGTGAATTTTTTTGATTTTTCGGGGTTCGTTTGGACATTTTTATGCATTAACTGAGTTTTCAATGCATTTATGTGCATAATTCAAATTTGAACTACATGCACATGCTCCAGTGCATATAAATTGGTTGAAAAATCAAATCTGTGTCCTTGGGTGCATGCTTAGGTCCCATCCAAGAAATGGGAATGAATTTCAAACACCAGGGTACCGTTGATTGCCGGCAAAACATTGAGATGCCTGGTTTTTAAATTTTAGTAAATCCAAAACTCGTCTGAAATTCATGAAACTTGGCATGCTATCATGGAGCGGAATCAACATGCCGTGGTACAAATTTTGCCCCATTTGGGGCAGGTTTGGGTATATGCTTCTCACAAACCGGAGCTTCTCACAACAAGCAGGATGGTTTTCGGTAGGGAACGTCCCACCTTTGGGGACGAAACGATATCCATTGCCTCTTATTGCTTTCAAATTTTTTCTGATGTCAACATAGAACAACAGGAGTGTTGTGTGAATTTATGTGATTTTTCTGGGTTCGTTTGGACATTTTATGCATTAACTGAGTTTTCAATGCATTTATGTGCATAATTCAAATTTGAACTACATGCACATCCTTTAGTGCATATAAATTGGTTGAAAAATCAAATTTATGTCCTTGGGTGCATACTTAGGTCCCATGGAAGAAATGAGAATGAATTTCAAACACCAGGGCACCGTTGATTGCCGGCAAAAGAGAGATGCCTGGTTTTTTAATTCTAGTAAATCCAAAACTCGTTTGAAATTCATGAAACTTGGCATGCTATCATGGAGCGGCATCAACATGCCGTGGTACAAATTTTGTCCCATTTGGGGCAGGTTTGGGTATATGCTTCTCTCAAACCGGAGCTTCTCACAACAAGCATGATGGTTTTCGTTAGGGACCGTGCCACCTTTGGGGACGAAACGATATCCATTGCCTCTTATTGCTTTCAAATTTGTTCTCGTGTCAACATAGAACAACAGGAGTGTTGTGTGAATTTTTGTGATTTTTCGGGGTTCGTTTGGACATTTTTATGCATTAACTAAGTTTTCAATGCATTTATGTGCGTAATTCAAATTTGAACTACATGGACATGCTCCAGTGCATATAAATTGGTTGGAAAATCAAATCTGTGTCCTTGGGTGCATGCTTAGGTCCCATGCAAGAAATGGGAATGAATTTCAAACACCAGGGCACCGTTGATTGCCGGCAAAACATTGCGATGCCTTGTTTTTGAATTCTAGTAAATCCAAAACTCGTCTGAAATTCATGAAACTTGGCATGCTATCATGGAGAGGAATCAACATGCCATGGTACAAATTTTGCCCCATTTGGGGTAGGTTTGGGTATATGCTTCTCACAAACCGGAGCTTCTCACAACAAGCAGGATGGTTTTCGGTAGGGAACGTCCCACCTTTGGGGACGAAACGATATCCATTGCCTCTTATTGCTTTCAAATTTGTTCTCATGTCAACATAGAACGACAGGAGTGTTGTGTTAATTGTTGTGATTTTTCTGGGTTCGTTTGGACATTTTACGCATTAACTAAGTTTTCAATGCATTTATGTGCATAATTCAAATTTGAACTACATGCACATGCTCCGGTGCATATAAATTGGTTGAAAAATCAAATTTATGTCCTTGGGTGCATACTTAGGTCCCATGCAAGAAATGAGAATGAATTTCAAACACCAGGGCACCGTTGATTGCCGGCAAAAGATTGAGATGCCTGGTTTTTTAATTCTAGTAAATCCAAAAATCGTCTGAAATTCATGAAACTTGGCATGCTATCATGGAGCGGAATCAACATGCTGTGGTACAAATTTTGCCCCATTTGGGGCAGGTTTGGGTATATGCTTCTCACAAACCAGAGCTTCTCACAACAAGCATGATGGTTTTCGGTAGGGAACGTCCCACCTTTGGGGACGAAACGATATCCATTGCCTCTTATTGCTTTCAATTTTTTTCTGATGTCAACATAGAACAACAGGAGTGTTGTGTGAATTTTTGTGATTTTTCTGGGTTCGTTTCGACATTTTAAGCATTAACTGAGTTTTCAATGCATTTATGTGCATAATTCAAATTTGAACTACATGCACATCCTTTAGTGCATATAAATTGGTTGAAAAATCAAATTTATGTCCTTGGGTGCATACTTAGGTCCCATGCAAGAAATGAGAATGAATTTCAAACACCAGGGCACCGTTGATTGCCGGCAAAAGAGATATGCCTGGTTTTTTAATTCTAGTAAATCCAAAACTCGTTTGAAATTCATGAAACTTGGCATGCTATCATGGAGCGGCATCAACATGCCGTGGTACAAATTTTGTCCCATTTGGGGCAGGTTTGGGTATATGCTTCTCTCAAACCGGAGCTTCTCACAACAAGCATGATGGTTTTCGTTAGGGACCGTGCCACCTTTGGGGACGAAACGATATCCATTGCCTCTTATTGCTTTCAAATTTGTTCTCGTGTCAACATAGAACAACAGGAGTGTTGTGTGAATTTTTGTGATTTTTCGGGGTTCGTTTGGACATTTTTATGCATTAACTAAGTTTTCAATGCATTTATGTGCGTAATTCAAATTTGAACTACATGGACATGCTCCAGTGCATATAAATTGGTTGGAAAATCAAATCTGTGTCCTTGGGTGCATGCTTAGGTCCCATGCAAGAAATGGGAATGAATTTCAAACACCAGGGCACCGTTGATTGCCGGCAAAACATTGCGATGCCTTGTTTTTGAATTCTAGTAAATCCAAAACTCGTCTGAAATTCATGAAACTTGGCATGCTATCATGGAGAGGAATCAACATGCCATGGTACAAATTTTGCCCCATTTGGGGTAGGTTTGGGTATATGCTTCTCACAAACCGGAGCTTCTCACAACAAGTAGGATGGTTTTCGGTAGGGAACGTCCCACCTTTGGGGACGAAACGATATCCATTGCCTCTTATTGCTTTCAAATTTGTTCTCATGTCAACATAGAACAACAGGAGTGTTGTGTTAATTTTTGTGATTTTTCTGGGTTCGTTTGGACATTTTACGCATTAACTAAGTTTTCAATGCATTTATGTGCATAATTCAAATTTGAACTACATGCACATGCTCCGGTGCATATAAATTGGTTGAAAAATCAAATTTATGTCCTTGGGTGCATACTTAGGTCCCATGCAAGAAATGAGAATGAATTTCAAACACCAGGGCACCGTTGATTGCCGGCAAAAGATTGAGATGCCTGGTTTTTTAATTCTAGTAAATCCAAAAATCGTCTGAAATTCATGAAACTTGGCATGCTATCATGGAGCGGAATCAACATGCTGTGGTACAAATTTTGCCCCATTTGGGGCAGGTTTGGGTATATGCTTCTCACAAACCAGAGCTTCTCACAACAAGCATGATGGTTTTCGGTAGGGAACGTCCCACCTTTGGGGACGAAACGATATCCATTGCCTCTTATTGCTTTCAATTTTTTTCTGACGTCAACATAGAACAACAGGAGTGTTGTGTGAATTTTTGTGATTTTTCTGGGTTCGTTTGGACATTTTTATGCATTAACTGAGTTTTCAATGCATTTATGTGCATAATTCAAATTTGAACTACATGCACATGCTCCGGTGCATATAAATTGGTTGAAAAATCAAATCTGTGTCCTTGGGTGCATGCTTAGGCCCCATGCAAGAAATGGGAATGAATTTCAAACACGAAGGTACCGTTGATTGCCGGCAAAACATTGAGATGCCTGGTTTTTAAATTCTAGTAAATCCAAAACTCGTCTGAAATTCATGAAACTTGGCATGCTATCATGGAGCGGAATCAACATGCCGTGGTACAAATTTTGCCCTATTTGGGGCAGGTTTGGGTATATGCCTCTCACAAACCGGAGCTTCTCACAACAAGCATGATGGTTTTCGGTAGGGAACGTCCCACCTTTGGGGACGAAACGATATCCATTGCCTCTTATTGCTTTCAAATTTTTTCTGATGTCAACATAGAACAACAGGAGTGTTGTGTGAATTTTTGTGATTTTTCTGGGTTCGTTTGGACATTTTATGCATTAACTTAGTTTTCAATGCATTTATGTGCATAATTCAAATTTGAACTACATGCACATCCTTTAGTGCATATAAATTGGTTGAAAAATCAAATTTATGTCCTTGGGTGCATACTTAGGTCCCATGCAAGAAATGAGAATGAATTTCAAACACCAGGGCACCGTTGATTGCCGGCAAAAGAGAGATGCCTGGTTTTTTAATTCTAGTAAATCCAAAACTCATTTGAAATTCATGAAACTTGGCATGCTATCATGGAGCGGCATCAACATGCCGTGGTACAAATTTTGTCCCATTTGGGGCAGGTTTGGGTATATGCTTCTCTCAAACCGGAGCTTCTCACAACAAGCATGATGGTTTTCGGTAGGGACCGTGCCACCTTTGGGGACGAAACGATATCCATTGCCTCTTATTACTTTCAAATTTGTTCTCGTGTCAACATAGAACAACAGGAGTGTTGTGTGAATTTTTGTGATTTTTCGGGGTTCGTTTGGACATTTTTATGCATTAACTGAGTTTTCAATGCATTTATGTGCATAATTCAAATTTGAACTACATGCACATGCTCCAGTGCATATAAATTGGTTGAAAAATCAAATCTGTGTCCTTGGGTGCATGCTTAGGTCCCATCCAAGAAATAGGAATGAATTTCAAACACCAGGGTACCGTTGATTGCCGGCAAAACATTGAGATGCCTGGTTTTTAAATTTTAGTAAATCCAAACCTCGTCTGAAATTCATGAAACTTGGCATGCTATCATGGAGCGGAATCAACATGCCGTGGTACAAATTTTGCCCCATTTGGGGCAGGTTTGGGTATATGCTTCTCACAAACCGGAGCTTCTCACAACAAGCATGATGGTTTTCGGTAGGGAACGTCCCACCTTTGGGGACGAAACGATATCCATTGCCTCTTATTGCTTTCAAATTTTTTCTGATGTCAACATAGAACAACAGGAGTGTTGTGTGAATTTTTGTGATTTTTCTGGGTTCGTTTGGACATTTTATGCATTAACTTAGTTTTCAATGCATTTATGTGCATAATTCAAATTTGAACTACATGCACATCCTTTAGTGCATATAAATTGGTTGAAAAATCAAATTTATGTCCTTGGGTGCATACTTAGGTCCCATGCAAGAAATGAGAATGAATTTCAAACACCAGGGCACCGTTGATTGCCGGCAAAAGATTGAGATGCCTGGTTTTTTAATTCTAGTAAATCCAAAACTCGTCTGAAATTCATGAAACTTGGCATGCTATCATGGAGCGGAAATAACATGCCGTGGTACAAATTTTGCCCCATTTGGGGCAGGTTTGGGTATATGCTTCTCACAAACCAGAGCTTCTCACAACAAGCATGATGGTTTTCGGTAGGGAACGTCCCACCTTTGGGGACGAAACGATATCCATTGCCTCTTATTGCTTTCAAATTTTTTCTGATGTCAACATAGAACAACAGGAGTGTTGTGTGAATTTTTGTGATTTTTCTGGGTTCGTTTGGACATTTTATGCATTAACTGAGTTTTCAATGCATTTATGTGCATAATTCAAATTTGAACTACATGCACATCCTTTAGTGCATATAAATTGGTTGAAAAATCAAATTTATGTCCTTGGGTGCATACTTAGGTCCCATGCAAGAAATGAGAATGAATTTCAAACACAAGGGCACCGTTGATTGTCGGCAAAAGAGAGATGCCTGGTTTTTTTAATTCAGGTAAATCCAAAACTCGTTTGAAATTCATGAAACTTGGCATGCTATCATGGAGCGGCATCAACATGCCGTGGTACAAATTTTGTCCCATTTGGGGCAGGTTTGGGTATATGCTTCTCTCAAACCGGAGCTTCTCACAACAAGCATGATGGTTTTCGGTAGGGACCGTGCCACCATTGGGGACGAAACGATATCCATTGCCTCTTATTGCTTTAAAATTTGTTCTCGTGTCAACATAGAACAACAGGAGTGTTGTGTGAATATTTGTGATTTTTCGGGGTTCGTTTGGACATTTTTATGCATTAACTGAGTTTTCAATGCATTTATGTGCATAATTCAAATTTGAACTACATGCACATGCTCCAGTGCGTATAAATTGGTTGGAAAATCAAATCTGTGTCCTTGGGTGCATGCTTAGGTCCCATGCAAGAAATGGGAATGAATTTCAAACACCAGGGCACCGTTGATAGCCGGCAAAACATTGAGATGCCTGGTTTTTAAATTCTAGTAAATCCAAAACTCGTCTGAAATTCATGAAACTTGGCATGCTATCATGGAGAGGAATCAACATGCCATGGTACAAATTTTGCCCCATTTGGGGCAGGTTTGGGTATATGCTTCTCACAAACCGGAGCTTCTCACAACAAGCAGGATGGTTTTCGATAGGGAACGTCCCACCTTTGGGGACGAAACGATATCCATTGCCTCTTATTGCTTTCAAATTTGTTCTCATGTCAACATAGAACAACAGGAGTGTTGTGTGAATTTTTGTGATTTTTCTGGGTTCGTTTGGACATTTTATGCATTAACTAAGTTTTCAATGCATTTATGTGCATAATTCAAATTTGAACTACATGCACATGCTCCGGTGCATATAAATTGGTTGAAAAATCAAATTTATGTCCTTGGGTGCATACTTAGGTCCCATGCAAGAAATGAGAATGAATTTCAAACACCAGGGCACCGTTGATTGCCGGCAAAAGATTGAGATGCCTGGTTTTTTAATTCTAGTAAATCCAAAACTCGTCTGAAATTCATGAAACTTGGCATGCTATCATGGAGCGGAATCAACATGCCGTGGTACAAATTTTGCCCCATTTGGGGCAGGTTTGGGTATATGCTTCTCACAAACCAGAGCTTCTCACAACAAGCATGATGGTTTTCGGTAGGGAACGTCCCACCTTTGGGGACGAAACGATATCCATTGCCTCTTATTGCTTTCAAATTTTTTTTGATGTCAACATAGAACAACAGGAGTGTTGTGTGAATTTTTGTGATTTTTCTGGGTTCATTTGGACATTTTTATGCATTAACTGAGTTTTCAATGCATTTATGTGCATAGTTCAAATTTGAACTACATGCACGTGCTCCGGTGCATATAAATTGGTTGAAAAATCAAATCTGTGTCCTTGGGTGCATGCTTAGGTCCCATGCAAGAAATGGGAATGAATTTCAAACACCAAGGTACCGTTGATTGCCGGCAAAACATTGAGATGCCTGGTTTTTAAATTCTAGTAAATCCAAAACTCGTCTGAAATTCATGAAACTTGGCATGCTATCATGGAGCGGAATCAACATGCCGTGGTACAAATTTTGCCCATTTGGGGCAGGTTTGGGTATATGCCTCTCACAAACCGGAGCTTCTCACAACAAGCATGATGGTTTTCGGTAGGGAACGTCCCACCTTTGGGGACGAAACGATATCCATTGCCTCTTATTGCTTTCAAATTTTTTCTGATGTCAACATAGAACAACAGGAGTGTTGTGTGAATTTTTGTGATTTTTCTGGGTTCGTTTGGACATTTTTATGCATTAACTGAGTTTTCAATGCATTTATGTGCATATTTCAAATTTGAACTACATGCACATGCTCCAGTGCATATAAATTGGTTGAAAAATCAAATCTGTGTCCTTGGGTGCATGCTTAGGTCCCATGCAAGAAATGGGAATGAATTTCAAACACCAGGGTACCGTTGATTGCTGGCAAAACATTGAGATGCCTGGTTTTTTAATTCTAGTAAATCCAAAACTCGTCTGAAATTCATGAAACTTGGCATGCTATCATGGAGCGGAATCAACATGCCGTGGTACAAATTTTGCCACATTTGGGGCAGGTTTGGGTATATGCTTCTGACAAACCGGAGCTTCTCACAACAAGCAGGATGGTTTTCGGTAGGGAACGTCCCACCTTTGGGGACGAAACGATATCCATTGCCTCTTATTGCTTTCAAATTTTTTCTGATGTCAACATAGAACAACAGGAGTGTTGTGTGAATTTTTGTGATTTTTCTTGGTTCGTTTGGACATTTTATGCATTAACTGAGTTTTCAATGCATTTATGTGCATAATTCAAATTTGAACTACATGCACATCCTCTAGTGCATATAAATTGGTTGAAAAATCAAATTTATGTCCTTGGGTGCATACTTAGGTCCCATGCAAGAAATGGGAATGAATTTCAAACACCAGGGCACCGTTTATTGCCGGCAAAAGATTGAGATGCCTGGTTTTTTAATTCTAGTAAATCCAAAACACGTTTGAAATTCATGAAACTTGGCATGCTATCGTGGAGCGGAATCAATATGCCGTGGTACAAATTTTACCCCATTTGGGGCTGGTTTGGGTATATGCTTCTCACAAACCGGAGCTTCTCACAACAAGCGGGATGGTTTTCGGTAGGGAACGTCCACCTTTGGGGACGAAACGATATCCATTGCCTCTTATTGCTTTCAAATTTGTTCTCGTGTCAACATAGAACAACAGGAGTGTTGTGTGAATTTTTGTGATTTTTCGGGGTTCGTTTGGACATTTTTATGCATTAACTGAGTTTTCAATGCATTTATTTGCATAATTCAAATTTGAACTACATGCAGATGCTCCAGTGCATATAAATTGGTTTAAAAATCAAATCTGTGTCCTTGGTTGCATGCTCAGGTCCCATGCAAGAAATGGGAATGAATTTCAAACACCAGGGCACCGTTGATTGCCGGAAAAACATTGAGATGCCTGGTTTTTTAATTCTAGTAAATCCAAAACTCGTTTGAAATTCATGAAACTTGGAATGCTATCATGGAGCGGAATCAACATGCCGTGGTACAGATTTTGCCCCATTTGGGGCAGGTTTGGGTATATGCTTCTCACAAACCAGAGCTTCTCACAACAAGCATGATGGTTTTGGTAGGGAACGTCCCACCTTTGGGGACGAAACGATATTTATTGCCTCTTATTGCTTTCAAATTTTTTCTGATGTCAACATAGAACAACAGGAGTGTTGTGTGAATTTTTGTGATTTTTCTGGGTTCGTTTGGACATTTTATGCATTAACTAAGTTTTCAATGCATTTATGTGCATAATTCAAATTTGAACTACATGCACATGCTCCGGTGCATATAAATTGGTTGAAAAATCAAATTTATGTCCTTGGGTGCATACTTAGGTCCCATGCAAGAAATGAGAATGAATTTCAAACACCAGGGCACCGTTGATTGCCGGCAAAAGATTGAGATGCCTGGTTTTTTAATTCTAGTAAATCCAAAACTCGTCTGAAATTCATGAAACTTGGCATGCTATCATGGAGCGGAATCAACATGCCGTGGTACAAATTTTGCCCCATTTGGGGCAGGTTTGGGTATATGCTTCTCACAAACCAGAGCTTCTCACAACAAGCATGATGGTTTTCGGTAGGGAACGTCCCACCTCTGGGGACGAAACGATATCCATTGCCTCTTATTGGTTTCAAATTTTTTCTGATGTCAACATAGAACAACAGGAGTGTTGTGTGAATTTTTGTGATTTTTCTGGGTTCGTTTGGACATTTTTATGCATTAACTGAGTTTTCAATGCATTTATGTGCATAGTTCAAATTTGAACTACATGCACGTGCTCCGGTGCATATAAATTGGTTGAAAAATCAAATCTGTGTCCTTGGGTGCATGCTTAGGTCCCATGCAAGAAATGGGAATGAATTTCAAACACCAAGGTACCGTTGATTGCCGGCAAAACATTGAGATGCCTGGTTTTTAAATTCTAGTAAATCCAAAACTCGTCTGAAATTCATGAAACTTGGCATGCTATCATGGAGCGGAATCAACATGCCGTGGTACAAATTTTGCCCCATTTGGGGCAGGTTTGGGTATATGCCTCTCACAAACCGGAGCTTCTCACAACAAGCATGATGGTTTTCGGTAGGGAACGTCCCACCTTTGGGGACGAAACGATATCCATTGCCTCTTATTGCTTTCAAATTTTTTCTGATGTCAACATAGAACAACAGGAGTGTTGTGTGAATTTTTGTGATTTTTCTGGGTTCGTTTGGACATTTTTATGCATTAACTGAGTTTTCAATGCATTTATGTGCATATTTCAAATTTGAACTACATGCACATGCTCCAGTGCATATAAATTGGTTGAAAAATCAAATCTGTGTCCTTGGGTGCATGCTTAGGTCCCATGCAAGAAATGGGAATGAATTTCAAACACCAGGGTACCGTTGATTGCCGGCAAAACATTGAGATGCCTGGTTTTTTAATTCTAGTAAATCCAAAACTCGTCTGAAATTCATGAAACTTGGCATGCTATCATGGAGCGGAATCAACATGCCGTGGTACAAATTTTGCCACATTTGGGGCAGGTTTGGGTATATGCTTCTGACAAACCGGAGCTTCTCACAACAAGCAGGATGGTTTTCGGTAGGGAACGTCCCACCTTTGGGGACGAAACGATATCCATTGCCTCTTATTGCTTTCAAATTTTTTCTGATGTCAACATAGAACAACAGGAGTGTTGTGTGAATTTTTGTGATTTTTCTGGGTTCGTTTGGACATTTTATGCATTAACTGAGTTTTCAATGCATTTATGTGCATAATTCAAATTTGAACTACATGCACATCCTCTAGTGCATATAAATTGGTTGAAAAATCAAATTTATGTCCTTGGGTGCATACTTAGGTCCCATGCAAGAAATGGGAATGAATTTCAAACACCAGGGCACCGTTTATTGCCGGCAAAAGATTGAGATGCCTGGTTTTTTATTTCTAGTAAATCCAAAACACGTTTGAAATTCATGAAACTTGGCATGCTATCGTGGAGCGGAATCAATATGCCGTGGTACAAATTTTACCCCATTTGGGGCAGGTTTGGGTATATGCTTCTCAGAAACCGGAGCTTCTCACAACAAGCGCGATGGTTTTCGGTAGGGAACGTCCACCTTTGGGGACGAAACGATATCCATTGCCTCTTATTGCTTTCAAATTTGTTCTCGTGTCAACATAGAACAACAGGAGTGTTGTGTGAATTTTTGTGATTTTTCGGGGTTCGTTTGGACATTTTTATGCATTAACTGAGTTTTCAATGCATTTATGTGCATAATTCAAATTTGAACTACATGCAGATGCTCCGGTGCATATAAATTGGTTTAAAAATCAAATCTGTGTCCTTGGTTTCATGCTCAGGTCCCATGCAAGAAATGGGAATGAATTTCAAACACCAGGGCACCGTTGATTGCCGGAAAAACATTGAGATGCCTGGTTTTTTAATTCTAGTAAATCCAAAACTCGTTTGAAATTCATGAAACTTGGAATGCTATCATGGAGCGGAATCAACATGCCGTGGTACAAATTTTGCCCCATTTGGGGCAGGTTTGGGTATATGCTTCTCACAAACCAGAGCTTCTCACAACAAGCATGATGGTTTTCGGTAGGGAACGTCCCACCTTTGGGGACGAAACGATATCCATTGCCTCTTATTGCTTTCAAATTTTTTCTGATGTCAACATAGAACAACAGGAGTGTTGTGTGAATTTTTGTGATTTTTCTGGGTTCGTTTGGACATTTTATGCATTAACTGAGTTTTCAATGCATTTATGTGCATAATTCAAATTTGAACTACATGCACATCCTTTAGTGCATATAAATTGGTTGAAAAATCAAATTTATGTCCTTGGGTGCATACTTAGGTCCCATGCAAGAAATGAGAATGAATTTGAAACAACAGGGCACCGTTGATTGCCGGCAAAACATTGAGATGCCTGGTTTTTAAATTCTATTAAATCCAAAACTCGTCTGAAATTCATGAAACTTGGCATGCTATCATGGAGCGGAATGAACATGCCGTGGTACAAATTTTGCCCCATTTGGGGCAGGTTTGGGTATATGCTTCTGACAAACCGGAGCTTCTCACAACAAGCAGGATGGTTTTCGGTAGGGAACGTCCCACATTTGGGGACGAAACGATATCCATTGCCTCTTATTGCTTTCAAATTTGTTCTCACGTCAACATAGAACAACAGGAGTGTTGTGTGAATTTTTGTGATTTTTCTGGGTTCGTTTGGAGATTTTATACATTAACTGAGTTTTCAATGCATTTATGTGCATAATTCAAATTTGAACTACATGCACATCCTCAAGTGCATATAAATTGGTTGAAAAATCAAATTTATGTCCTTGGGTGCATGCTTAGGTCCCATGCAAGAAATGACAATGAATTTCAAACACCAGGGCACCGTTTATTGCCGGCAAAAGATTGAGATGCCTGGTTTTTTAATTCTAGTAAATCCAAAACACGTCTGAAATTAATGAAACTTGGCATGCTATCATGGAGCGGAATCAACATGCCGTGGTACAAATTTTGCCCCATTTGGGGCAGGTTTGGGTATATGCTTCTCACAAACCGGAGCTTCTCACAACAAGCATGATGGTTTTCGGTAGGGAACGTCCCACCTTTGGGGACGAAACGATATCCATTGCCTCTTATTGCTTTCAAATTTTTTCTGATGTCAACATAGAACAACAGGAGTGTTGTGTGAATTTTTGTGATTTTTCTGGGTTCGTTTGGACATTTTATGCATTAACTGAGTTTTCAATGCATTTATGTGCATAATTCAAATTCGAACTACATGCACATGCTCCAGTGCGTATAAATTGGTTGGAAAATCAAATCTGTGTCCTTGGGTGCATGCTTAGGTCCCATGCAAGAAATGGGAATGAATTTCAAACACCAGGGCACCGTTGATAGCCGGCAAAACATTGAGATGCCTGGTTTTTAAATTCTAGTAAATCCAAAACTCGTCTGAAATTCATGAAACTTGGCATGCTATCATGGAGAGGAATCAACATGCCATGGTACAAATTTTGCCCCATTTGGGGCAGGTTTGGGTATATGCTTCTCACAAACCGGAGCTTCTCACAACAAGCAGGATGGTTTTCGGTAGGGAACGTCCCACCTTTGGGGACGAAACGATATCCATTGCCTCTTATTGCTTTCAAATTTGTTCTCATGTCAACATAGAACAACAGGAGTGTTGTGTGAATTTTTGTGATTTTTCTGGGTTCGTTTGGACATTTTATGCATTAACTAAGTTTTCAATGCATTTATGTGCATAATTCAAATTTGAACTACATGCACATGCTCCGGTGCATATAAATTGGTTGAAAAATCAAATTTATGTCCTTGGGTGCATACTTAGGTCCCATGCAAGAAATGAGAATGAATTTCAAACACCAGGGCACCGTTGATTGCCGGCAAAAGATTGAGATGCCTGGTTTTTTAATTCTAGTAAATCCAAAACTCGTCTGAAATTCATGAAACTTGGCATGCTATCATGGAGCGGAATCAACATGCCGTGGTACAAATTTTGCCCCATTTGGGGCAGGTTTGGGTATATGCTTCTCACAAACCAGAGCTTCTCACAACAAGCATGATGGTTTTCGGTAGGGAACGTCCCACCTTTGGGGACGAAACGATATCCATTGCCTCTTATTGCTTTCAAATTTTTTCTGATGTCAACATAGAACAACAGGAGTGTTGTGTGAATTTTTGTGATTTTTCTGGGTTCGTTTGGACATTTTTATGCATTAACTGAGTTTTCAATGCATTTATGTGCATAGTTCAAATTTGAACTACATGCACGTGCTCCGGTGCATATAAATTGGTTGAAAAATCAAATATGTGTCCTTGGGTGCATGCTTAGGTCCCATGCAAGAAATGGGAATGAATTTCAAACACCAAGGTACCGTTGATTGCCGGCAAAACATTGAGATGCCTGGTTTTTAAATTCTAGTAAATCCAAAACTCGTCTGAAATTCATGAAACTTGGCATGCTATCATGGAGCCGAATCAACATGCCGTGGTACAAATTTTGCCCCATTTGGGGCAGGTTTGGGTATATGCCTCTCACAAACCGGAGCTTCTCACAACAAGCATGATGGTTTTCGGTAGGGAACGTCCCACCTTTGGGGACGAAAAGATATCCATTGCCTCTTATTGCTTTCAAATTTTTTCTGATGTCAACATAGAACAACAGGAGTGTTGTGTGAATTTTTGTGATTTTTCTGGGTTCGTTTGGACATTTTTATGCATTAACTGAGTTTTCAATGCATTTATGTGCATATTTCAAATTTGAACTACATGCACATGCTCCAGTGCATATAAATTGGTTGAAAAATCAAATCTGTGTCCTTGGGTGCATGCTTAGGTCCCATGCAAGAAATGGGAATGAATTTCAAACACCAGGGTACCGTTGATTGCCGGCAAAACATTGAGATGCCTGGTTTTTTAATTCTAGTAAATCCAAAACTCGTCTGAAATTCATGAAACTTGGCATGCTATCATGGAGCGGAATCAACATGCCGTGGTACAAATTTTGCCACATTTGGGGCAGGTTTGGGTATATGCTTCTGACAAACCGGAGCTTCTCACAACAAGCAGGATGGTTTTCGGTAGGGAACGTCCCACCTTTGGGGACGAAACGATATCCATTGCCTCTTATTGCTTTCAAATTTTTTCTGATGTCAACATAGAACAACAGGAGTGTTGTGTGAATTTTTGTGATTTTTCTGGGTTCGTTTGGACATTTTATGCATTAACTGAGTTTTCAATGCATTTATGTGCATAATTCAAATTTGAACTACATGCACATCCTCTAGTGCATATAAATTGGTTGAAAAATCAAATTTATGTCCTTGGGTGCATACTTAGGTCCCATGCAAGAAATGGGAATGAATTTCAAACACCAGGGCACCGTTTATTGCCGGCAAAAGATTGAGATGCCTGGTTTTTTAATTCTAGTAAATCCAAAACACGTTTGAAATTCATGAAACTTGGCATGCTATCGTGGAGCGGAATCAATATGCCGTGGTACAAATTTTACCCCATTTGGGGCTGGTTTGGGTATATGCTTCTCACAAACCGGAGCTTCTCACAACAAGCGGGATGGTTTTCGGTAGGGAACGTCCACCTTTGGGGACGAAACGATATCCATTGCCTCTTATTGCTTTCAAATTTGTTCTCGTGTCAACATAGAACAACAGGAGTGTTGTGTGAATTTTTGTGATTTTTCGGGGTTCGTTTGGACATTTTTATGCATTAACTGAGTTTTCAATGCATTTATTTGCATAATTCAAATTTGAACTACATGCAGATGCTCCAGTGCATATAAATTGGTTTAAAAATCAAATCTGTGTCCTTGGTTGCATGCTCAGGTCCCATGCAAGAAATGGGAATGAATTTCAAACACCAGGGCACCGTTGATTGCCGGAAAAACATTGAGATGCCTGGTTTTTTAATTCTAGTAAATCCAAAACTCGTTTGAAATTCATGAAACTTGGAATGCTATCATGGAGCGGAATCAACATGCCGTGGTACAAATTTTGCCCCATTTGGGGCAGGTTTGGGTATATGCTTCTCACAAACCAGAGCTTCTCACAACAAGCATGATGGTTTTGGTAGGGAACGTCCCACCTTTGGGGACGAAACGATATCCATTGCCTCTTATTGCTTTCAAATTTTTTCTGATGTCAACATAGAACAACAGGAGTGTTGTGTGAATTTTTGTGATTTTTCTGGGTTCGTTTGGACATTTTATGCATTAACTGAGTTTTCAATGCATTTATGTGCATAATTCAAATTTGAACTACATGCACATCCTTTAGTGCATATAAATTGGTTGAAAAATCAAATTTATTTACTTGGGTGCATACTTAGGTCCCATGCAAGAAATGAGAATGAATTTCAAACACCAGGGCACCGTTGATTGCCGGCAAAACATTGAGATACCTGGTTTTTAAATTCTATTAAATCCAAAACTCGTCTGAAATTCATGAAACTTGGCATGCTATCATGGAGCGGAATGAACATGCCGTGGTACAAATTTTGCCCCATTTGGGGCAGGTTTGGGTATATGCTTCTCACAAACCGGAGCTTCTCACAACAAGCAGGATGGTTTTCGGTAGGGAACGTCCCACATTTGGGGACGAAACGATATCCATTGCCTCTTATTGCTTTCAAATTTGTTCTCACGTCAACATAGAACAACAGGAGTGTTGTGTGAATTTTTGTGATTTTTCTGGGTTCGTTTGGAGATTTTATACATTAACTGAGTTTTCAATGCATTTATGTGCATAATTCAAATTTGAACTACATGCACATCCTCCAGTGCATATAAATTGGTTGAAAAATCAAATTTATGTCCTTGGGTGCATGCTTAGGTCCCATGCAAGAAATGACAATGAATTTCAAACACCAGGGCACCGTTTATTGCCGGCAAAAGATTGAGATGCCTGGTTTTTTAATTCTAGTAAATCCAAAACACGTCTGAAACTAATGAAACTTGGCATGCTATCATGGAGCGGAATCAACATGCCGTGGTACAAATTTTGCCCCATTTGGGGCAGGTTTGGGTATATGCTTCTCACAAACCAGAGCTTCTCACAACAAGCATGATGGTTTTCGGTAGGGAACGTCCCACCTTTGGGGACGAAACGATATCCATTGCCTCTTATTGCTTTCAAATTTTTTCTGATGTCAACATAGAACAACAGGAGTGTTGTGTGAATTTTTGTGATTTTTCTGGGTTCGTTTGGACATTTTATGCATTAACTGAGTTTTCAATGCATTTATGTGCATAATTCAAATTTGAACTACATGCACATCCTTTAGTGCATATAAATTGGTTGAAAAATCAAATTTATGTCCTTGGGTGCATACTTAGGTCCCATGCAAGAAATGAGAATGAATTTCAAACACCAGGGCACCGTTGATTGCCGGCAAAACATTGAGATGCCTGGTTTTTAAATTCTAGTAAATCCAAAACTCGTCTGAAATTCATGAAACTTGGCATGCTATCATGGAGAGGAATCAACATGCCATGGTACAAATTTTGCCCCATTTGGGGCAGGTTTGGGTATATGCTTCTCACAAACCGGAGCTTCTCACAACAAGCAGGATGGTTTTCGGTAGGGAACGTCCCACCTTTGGGGACGAAACGATATCCATTGCCTCTTATTGCTTTCAAATTTGTTCTCATGTCAACATAGAACAACAGGAGTGTTGTGTGAATTTTTGTGATTTTTCTGGGTTCGTTTGGACATTTTATGCATTAACTAAGTTTTCAATGCATTTATGTGCATAATTCAAATTTGAACTACATGCACATGCTCCGGTGCATATAAATTGGTTGAAAAATCAAATTTATGTCCTTGGGTGCATACTTAGGTCCCATGCAAGAAATGAGAATGAATTTCAAACACCAGGGCACCGTTGATTGCCGGCAAAAGATTGAGATGCCTGGTTTTTTAATTCTAGTAAATCCAAAACTCGTCTGAAATTCATGAAACTTGGCATGCTATCATGGAGCGGAATCAACATGCCGTGGTACAAATTTTGCCCCATTTGGGGCAGGTTTGGGTATATGCTTCTCACAAACCAGAGCTTCTCACAACAAGCATGATGGTTTTCGGTAGGGAACGTCCCACCTTTGGGGACGAAACGATATCCATTGCCTCTTATTGCTTTCAAATTTTTTCTGATGTCAACATAGAACAACAGGAGTGTTGTGTGAATTTTTGTGATTTTTTTGGGTTCGTTTGGACATTTTTATGCATTAACTGAGTTTTCAATGCATTTATGTGCATAGTTCAAATTTGAACTACATGCACGTGCTCCGGTGCATATAAATTGGTTGAAAAATCAAATCTGTGTCCTTGGGTGCATGCTTAGGTCCCATGCAAGAAATGGGAATGAATTTCAAACACCAAGGTACCGTTGATTGCCGGCAAAACATTGAGATGCCTGGTTTTTAAATTCTAGTAAATCCAAAACTCGTCTGAAATTCATGAAACTTGGCATGCTATCATGGAGCGGAATCAACATGCCGTGGTACAAATTTTGCCCCATTTGGGGCAGGTTTGGGTATATGCCTCTCACAAACCGGAGCTTCTCACAACAAGCATGATGGTTTTCGGTAGGGAACGTCCCACCTTTGGGGACGAAACGATATCCATTGCCTCTTATTGCTTTCAATTTTTTTCTGATGTCAACATAGAACAACAGGAGTGTTGTGTGAATTTTTGCGATTTTTCTGGGTTCGTTTGGACATTTTTATGCATTAACTGAGTTTTCAATGCATTTATGTGCATATTTCAAATTTGAACTACATGCACATGCTCCAGTGCATATAAATTGGTTGAAAAATCAAATCTGTGTCCTTGGGTGCATGCTTAGGTCCCATGCAAGAAATGGGAATGAATTTCAAACACCAGGGTACCGTTGATTGCCGGCAAAACATTGAGATGCCTGGTTTTTTAATTCTAGTAAATCCAAAACTCGTCTGAAATTCATGAAACTTGGCATGCTATCATGGAGCGGAATCAACATGCCGTGGTACAAATTTTGCCACATTTGGGGCAGGTTTGGGTATATGCTTCTGACAAACCGGAGCTTCTCACAACAAGCAGGATGGTTTTCGGTAGGGAACGTCCCACCTTTGGGGACGAAACGATATCCATTGCCTCTTATTGCTTTCAAATTTTTTCTGATGTCAACATAGAACAACAGGAGTGTTGTGTGAATTTTTGTGATTTTTCTGGGTTCGTTTGGACATTTTATGCATTAACTGAGTTTTCAATGCATTTATGTGCATAATTCAAATTTGAACTACATGCACATCCTCTAGTGCATATAAATTGGTTGAAAAATCAAATTTATGTCCTTGGGTGCATACTTAGGTCCCATGCAAGAAATGGGAATGAATTTCAAACACCAGGGCACCGTTTATTGCCGGCAAAAGATTGAGATGCCTGGTTTTTTAATTCTAGTAAATCCAAAACACGTTTGAAATTCATGAAACTTGGCATGCTATCGTGGAGCGGAATCAATATGCCGTGGTACAAATTTTACCCCATTTGGGGCAGGTTTGGGTATATGCTTCTCACAAACCGGAGCTTCTCACAACAAGCGCGATGGTTTTCGGTAGGGAACGTCCACCTTTGGGGACGAAACGATATCCATTGCCTCTTATTGCTTTCAAATTTGTTCTCGTGTCAACATAGAACAACAGGAGTGTTGTGTGAATTTTTGTGATTTTTCGGGGTTCGTTTGGACATTTTTATGCATTAACTGAGTTTTCAATGCATTTATGTGCATAATTCAAATTTGAACTACATGCAGATGCTCCAGTGCATATAAATTGGTTTAAAAATCAAATCTGTGTCCTTGGTTTCATGCTCAGGTCCCATGCAAGAAATGGGAATGAATTTCAAACACCAGGGCACCGTTGATTGCCGGAAAAACATTGAGATGCCTGGTTTTTTAATTCTAGTAAATCCAAAACTCGTTTGAAATTCATGAAACTTGGAATGCTATCATGGAGCGGAATCAACATGCCGTGGTACAAATTTTGCCCCATTTGGGGCAGGTTTGGGTATATGCTTCTCACAAACCAGAGCTTCTCACAACAAGCATGATGGTTTTCGGTAGGGAACGTCCCACCTTTGGGGACGAAACGATATCCATTGCCTCTTATTGCTTTCAAATTTTTTCTGATGTCAACATAGAACAACAGGAGTGTTGTGTGAATTTTTGTGATTTTTCTGGGTTCGTTTGGACATTTTATGCATTAACTGAGTTTTCAATGCATTTATGTGCATAATTCAAATTTGAACTACATGCACATCCTTTAGTGCATATAAATTGGTTGAAAAATCAAATTTATGTCCTTGGGTGCATACTTAGGTCCCATGCAAGAAATGAGAATGAATTTCAAACACCAGGGCACCGTTGATTGCCGGCAAAACATTGAGATGCCTGGTTTTTAAATTCTAGTAAATCCAAAACTCGTCTGAAATTCATGAAACTTGGCATGCTATCATGGAGAGGAATCAACATGCCATGGTACAAATTTTGCCCCATTTGGGGCAGGTTTGGGTATATGCTTCTCACAAACCGGAGCTTCTCACAACAAGCAGGATGGTTTTCGGTAGGGAACGTCCCACCTTTGGGGACGAAACGATATCCATTGCCTCTTATTGCTTTCAAATTTGTTCTCATGTCAACATAGAACAACAGGAGTGTTGTGTGAATTTTTGTGATTTTTCTGGGTTCGTTTGGACATTTTATGCATTAACTAAGTTTTCAATGCATTTATGTGCATAATTCAAATTTGAACTACATGCACATGCTCCGGTGCATATAAATTGGTTGAAAAATCAAATTTATGTCCTTGGGTGCATACTTAGGTCCCATGCAAGAAATGAGAATGAATTTCAAACACCAGGGCACCGTTGATTGCCGGCAAAAGATTGAGATGCCTGGTTTTTTAATTCTAGTAAATCCAAAACTCGTCTGAAATTCATGAAACTTGGCATGCTATCATGGAGCGGAATCAACATGCCGTGGTACAAATTTTGCCCCATTTGGGGCAGGTTTGGGTATATGCTTCTCACAAACCAGAGCTTCTCACAACAAGCATGATGGTTTTCGGTAGGGAACGTCCCACCTTTGGGGACGAAACGATATCCATTGCCTCTTATTGCTTTCAAATTTTTTCTGATGTCAACATAGAACAACAGGAGTGTTGTGTGAATTTTTGTGATTTTTCTGGGTTCGTTTGGACATTTTTATGCATTAACTGAGTTTTCAATGCATTTATGTGCATAGTTCAAATTTGAACTACATGCACGTGCTCCGGTGCATATAAATTGGTTGAAAAATCAAATCTGTGTCCTTGGGTGCATGCTTAGGTCCCATGCAAGAAATGGGAATGAATTTCAAACACCAAGGTACCGTTGATTGCCGGCAAAACATTGAGATGCCTGGTTTTTAAATTCTAGTAAATCCAAAACTCGTCTGAAATTCATGAAACTTGGCATGCTATCATGGAGCGTAATCAACATGCCGTGGTACAAATTTTGCCCCATTTGGGGCAGGTTTGGGTATATGCCTCTCACAAACCGGAGCTTCTCACAACAAGCATGATGGTTTTCGGTAGGGAACGTCCCACCTTTGGGGACGAAACGATATCCATTGCCTCTTATTGCTTTCAAATTTTTTCTGATGTCAACATAGAACAACAGGAGTGTTGTGTGAATTTTTGTGATTTTTCTGGGTTCGTTTGGACATTTTTATGCATTAACTGAGTTTTCAATGCATTTATGTGCATAGTTCAAATTTGAACTACATGCACGTGCTCCGGTGCATATAAATTGGTTGAAAAATCAAATCTGTGTCCTTGGGTGCATGCTTAGGTCCCATGCAAGAAATGGGAATGAATTTCAAACACCAAGGTACCGTTGATTGCCGGCAAAACATTGAGATGCCTGGTTTTTTAATTCTAGTAAATCCAAAACTCGTCTGAAATTCATGAAACTTGGCATGCTATCATGGAGCGGAATCAACATGCCGTGCTACAAATTTTGCCCCATTTGGGGCAGGTTTGGGTATATGCCTCTCACAAACCGGAGCTTCTCACAACAAGCATGATGGTTTTCGGTAGGGAACGTCCCACCTTTGGGGACGAAACGATATCCATTGCCTCTTATTGCTTTCAAATTTTTTCTGATGTCAACATAGAACAACAGGAGTGTTGTGTGAATTTTTGTGATTTTTCTGGGTTCGTTTGGACATTTTTATGCATTAACTGAGTTTTCAATGCATTTATGTGCATATTTCAAATTTGAACTACATGCACATGCTCCAGTGCATATAAATTGGTTGAAAAATCAAATCTGTGTCCTTGGGTGCATGCTTAGGTCCCATGCAAGAAATGGGAATGAATTTCAAACACCAGGGTACCGTTGATTGCCGGCAAAACATTGAGATGCCTGGTTTTTTAATTCTAGTAAATCCAAAACTCGTCTGAAATTCATGAAACTTGGCATGCTATCATGGAGCGGAATCAACATGCCGTGCTACAAATTTTGCCCCATTTGGGGCAAGTTTGGGTATATGTTTCTCACAAACTGGAGCTTCTCACAACAAGCAGGATGGTTTTCGGTAGGGAACGTCCCACCTTTGGGGACGAAACGATATCCATTGCCTCTTATTGCTTTCAAATTTTTTCTGATGTCAACATAGAACAACAGGAGTGTTGTGTGAATTTTTGTGATTTTTCTGGGTTCGTTTGGACATTTTATGCATTAACTGAGTTTTCAATGCATTTATGTGCATAATTCAAATTTGAACTACATGCACATCCTCTAGTGCATATAAATTGGTTGAAAAATCAAATTTATGTCCTTGGGTGCATACTTAGGTCCCATGCAAGAAATGGGAATGAATTTCAAACACCAGGGCACCGTTTATTGCCGGCAAAAGATTGAGATGCCTGGTTTTTTAATTCTAGTAAATCCAAAACACGTTTGAAATTCATGAAACTTGGCATGCTATCGTGGAGCGGAATCAATATGCCGTGGTACAAATTTTACCCCATTTGGGGCTGGTTTGGGTATATGCTTCTCACAAACCGGAGCTTCTCACAACAAGCGGGATGGTTTTCGGTAGGGAACGTCCACCTTTGGGGACGAAACGATATCCATTGCCTCTTATTGCTTTCAAATTTGTTCTCGTGTCAACATAGAACAACAGGAGTGTTGTGTGAATTTTTGTGATTTTTCGGGGTTCGTTTGGACATTTTTATGCATTAACTGAGTTTTCAATGCATTTATTTGCATAATTCAAATTTGAACTACATGCAGATGCTCCAGTGCATATAAATTGGTTTAAAAATCAAATCTGTGTCCTTGGTTGCATGCTCAGGTCCCATGCAAGAAATGGGAATGAATTTCAAACACCACGGCACCGTTGATTGCCGGAAAAACATTGAGATGCCTGGTTTTTTAATTCTAGTAAATCCAAAACTCGTTTGAAATTCAGGAAACTTGGAATGCTATCATGGAGCGGAATCAACATGCCGTGGTACAAATTTTGCCCCATTTGGGGCAGGTTTGGGTATATGCTTCTCACAAACCAGAGCTTCTCACAACAAGCATGATGGTTTTGGTAGGGAACGTCCCACCTTTGGGGACGAAACGATATCCATTGCCTCTTATTGCTTTCAAATTTTTTCTGATGTCAACATAGAACAACAGGAGTGTTGTGTGAATTTTTGTGATTTTTCTGGGTTCGTTTGGACATTTTATGCATTAACTGAGTTTTCAATGCATTTATGTGCATAATTCAAATTTGAACTACATGCACATCCTCCAGTGCATATAAATTGGTTGAAAAATCAAATTTATGTCCTTGGGTGCATCCTTAGGTCCCATGCAAGAAATGACAATGAATTTCGAACACCAGGGCACCGTTTATTGCCGGCAAAAGATTGAGATGCCTGGTTTTTTAATTCTAGTAAATCCAAAACACGTCTGAAATTAATGAAACTTGGCATGCTATCATGGAGCGGAATCAACATGCCGTGGTACAAATTTTGCCCCATTTGGGGCAGGTTTGGGTATATGCTTCTCACAAACCAGAGCTTCTCACAACAAGCATGATGGTTTTCGGTAGGGAACGTCCCACCTTTGGGGACGAAACGATATCCATTGCCTCTTATTGCTTTCAAATTTTTTCTGATGTCAACATAGAACAACAGGAGTGTTGTGTGAATTTTTGTGATTTTTCTGGGTTCGTTTGGACATTTTATGCATTAACTGAGTTTTCAATGCATTTATGTGCATAATTCAAATTTGAACTACATGCACATCCTTTAGTGCATATAAATTGGTTGAAAAATCAAATTTATGTCCTTGGGTGCATACTTAGGTCCCATGCAAGAAATGAGAATGAATTTCAAACACCAGGGCACCGTTGATTGCCGGCAAAACATTGAGATGCCTGGTTTTATAATTCTAGTAAATCCAAAACTCGTCTGAAATTCATGAAACTTGCCATGCTATCATGGAGAGGAATCAACATGCCATGGTACAAATTTTGCCCCATTTGGGGCAGGTTTGGGTATATGCTTCTCACAAACCGGAGCTTCTCACAACAAGCAGGATGGTTTTCGGTAGGGAACGTCCCACCTTTGGGGACGAAACGATATCCATTGCCTCTTATTGCTTTCAAATTTGTTCTCATGTCAACATAGAACAACAGGAGTGTTGTGTGAATTTTTGTGATTTTTCTGGGTTCGTTTGGACATTTTATGCATTAACTAAGTTTTCAATGCATTTATGTGCATAATTCAAATTTGAACTACATGCACATGCTCCGGTGCATATAAATTGGTTGAAAAATCAAATTTATGTCCTTGGGTGCATACTTAGGTCCCATGCAAGAAATGAGAATGAATTTCAAACACCAGGGCACCGTTGATTGCCGGCAAAAGATTGAGATGCCTGGTTTTTTAATTCTAGTAAATCCAAAACTCGTCTGAAATTCATGAAACTTGGCATGCTATCATGGAGCGGAATCAACATGCCGTGGTACAAATTTTGCCCCATTTGGGGCAGGTTTGGGTATATGCTTCTCACAAACCAGAGCTTCTCACAACAAGCATGATGGTTTTCGGTAGGGAACGTCCCACCTTTGGGGACGAAACGATATCCATTGCCTCTTATTGCTTTCAAATTTTTTCTGATGTCAACATAGAACAACAGGAGTGTTGTGTGAATTTTTGTGATTTTTCTGGGTTCGTTTGGACATTTTTATGCATTAACTGAGTTTTCAATGCATTTATGTGCATAGTTCAAATTTGAACTACATGCACGTGCTCCGGTGCATATAAATTGGTTGAAAAATCAAATCTGTGTCCTTGGGTGCATGCTGAGGTCCCATGCAAGAAATGGGAATGAATTTCAAACACCAAGGTACCGTTGATTGCCGGCAAAACATTGAGATGCCTGGTTTTTAAATTCTAGTAAATCCAAAACTCGTCTGAAATTCATGAAACTTGGCATGCTATCATGGAGCGGAATCAACATGCCGTGGTACAAATTTTGCCCCATTTGGGGCAGGTTTGGGTATATGCTTCTCACAAACCGGAGCTTCTCACAACAAGCATGATGGTTTTCGGTAGGGAACGTCCCACCTCTTGGGACGAAACGATATCCATTGCCTCTTATTGCTTTCAAATTTTTTCTGATGTCAACATAGAACAACAGGAGTGTTGTGTGAATTTTTGTGATTTTTCTGGGTTCGTTTGGACATTTTTATGCATTAACTGAGTTTTCCATGCGTTTATGTGCATATTTCAAATTTGAACTACATGCACATGCTCCAGTGCATATAAATTGGTTGAAAAATCAAATCTGTGTCCTTGGGTGCATGCTTAGGTCCCATCCAAGACATGGGAATGAATTTCAAACACCAGGGTACCGTTGATTGCCGGCAAAACATTGAGATGCCTGGTTTTTTAATTCTAGTAAATCCAAAACTCGTCTGAAATTCATGAAACTTGGCATGCTATCATGGAGCGGAATCAACATGCCGTGGTACAAATTTTGCCACATTTGGGGCAGGTTTGGGTATATGCTTCTGACAAACCGGAGCTTCTCACAACAAGCAGGATGGTTTTCGGTAGGGAACGTCCCACCTTTGGGGACGAAACGATATCCATTGCCTCTTATTGCTTTCAAATTTTTTCTGATGTCAACATAGAACAACAGGAGTGTTGTGTGAATTTTTGTGATTTTTCTGGGTTCGTTTGGACATTTTATGCATTAACTGAGTTTTCAATGCATTTATGTGCATAATTGAAATTTGAACTACATGCACATCCTCTAGTGCATATAAATTGGTTGAAAAATCAAATTTATGTCCTTGGGTGCATACTTAGGTCCCATGCAAGAAATGGGAATGAATTTCAAACACCAGGGCACCGTTTATTGCCGGCAAAAGATTGAGATGCCTGGTTTTTTAATTCTAGTAAATCCAAAACACGTTTGAAATTCATGAAACTTGGCATGCTATCGTGGAGCGGAATCAATATGCCGTGGTACAAATTTTACCCCATTTGGGGCTGGTTTGGGTATATGCTTCTCACAAACCGGAGCTTCTCAC
This sequence comes from Triticum aestivum, assembly GCF_018294505.1. NCBI lineage: Eukaryota > Viridiplantae > Streptophyta > Magnoliopsida > Poales > Poaceae > Triticum > Triticum aestivum. Next base: position 56,305,449 of record NC_057805.1, read on the forward strand.
AACAAGCGGGATGGTTTTCGGTAGGGAACGTCCACCTTTGGGGACGAAACGATATCCATTGCCTCTTATTGCTTTCAAATTTGTTCTCGTGTCAACATAGAACAACAGGAGTGTTGTGTGAATTTTTGTGATTTTTCGGGGTTCGTTTGGACATTTTTATGCATTAACTGAGTTTTCAATGCATTTATTTGCATAATTCAAATTTGAACTACATGCAGATGCTCCAGTGCATATAAATTGGTTTAAAAATCAAATCTGTGTCCTTGGTTGCATGCTCAGGTCCCATGCAAGAAATGGGAATGAATTTCAAACACCAGGGCACCGTTGATTGCCGGAAAAACATTGAGATGCCTGGTTTTTTAATTCTAGTAAATCCAAAACTCGTTTGAAATTCATGAAACTTGGAATGCTATCATGGAGCGGAATCAACATGCCGTGGTACAAATTTTGCCCCATTTGGGGCAGGTTTGGGTATATGCTTCTCACAAACCAGAGCTTCTCACAACAAGCATGATGGTTTTGGTAGGGAACGTCCCACCTTTGGGGACGAAACGATATTTATTGCCTCTTATTGCTTTCAAATTTTTTCTGATGTCAACATAGAACAACAGGAGTGTTGTGTGAATTTTTGTGATTTTTCTGGGTTCGTTTGGACATTTTATGCATTAACTAAGTTTTCAATGCATTTATGTGCATAATTCAAATTTGAACTACATGCACATGCTCCGGTGCATATAAATTGGTTGAAAAATCAAATTTATGTCCTTGGGTGCATACTTAGGTCCCATGCAAGAAATGAGAATGAATTTCAAACACCAGGGCACCGTTGATTGCCGGCAAAAGATTGAGATGCCTGGTTTTTTAATTCTAGTAAATCCAAAACTCGTCTGAAATTCATGAAACTTGGCATGCTATCATGGAGCGGAATCAACATGCCGTGGTACAAATTTTGCCCCATTTGGGGCAGGTTTGGGTATATGCTTCTCACAAACCAGAGCTTCTCACAACAAGCATGATGGTTTTCGGTAGGGAACGTCCCACCTTTGGGGACGAAACGATATCCATTGCCTCTTATTGCTTTCAAATTTTTTCTGATGTCAACATAGAACAACAGGAGTGTTGTGTGAATTTTTGTGATTTTTCTGGGTTCGTTTGGACATTTTTATGCATTAACTGAGTTTTCAATGCATTTATGTGCATAGTTCAAATTTGAACTACATGCACGTGCTCCGGTGCATATAAATTGGTTGAAAAATCAAATCTGTGTCCTTGGGTGCATGCTTAGGTCCCATGCAAGAAATGGGAATGAATTTCAAACACCAAGGTACCGTTGATTGCCGGCAAAACATTGAGATGCCTGGTTTTTAAATTCTAGTAAATCCAAAACTCGTCTGAAATTCATGAAACTTGGCATGCTATCATGGAGCGTAATCAACATGCCGTGGTACAAATTTTGCCCCATTTGGGGCAGGTTTGGGTATATGCCTCTCACAAACCGGAGCTTCTCACAACAAGCATGATGGTTTTCGGTAGGGAACGTCCCACCTTTGGGGACGAAACGATATCCATTGCCTCTTATTGCTTTCAAATTTTTTCTGATGTCAACATAGAACAACAGGAGTGTTGTGTGAATTTTTGTGATTTTTCTGGGTTCGTTTGGACATTTTTATGCATTAACTGAGTTTTCAATGCATTTATGTGCATAGTTCAAATTTGAACTACATGCACGTGCTCCGGTGCATATAAATTGGTTGAAAAATCAAATCTGTGTCCTTGGGTGCATGCTTAGGTCCCATGCAAGAAATGGGAATGAATTTCAAACACCAAGGTACCGTTGATTGCCGGCAAAACATTGAGATGCCTGGTTTTTTAATTCTAGTAAATCCAAAACTCGTCTGAAATTCATGAAACTTGGCATGCTATCATGGAGCGGAATCAACATGCCGTGCTACAAATTTTGCCCCATTTGGGGCAGGTTTGGGTATATGCCTCTCACAAACCGGAGCTTCTCACAACAAGCATGATGGTTTTCGGTAGGGAACGTCCCACCTTTGGGGACGAAACGATATCCATTGCCTCTTATTGCTTTCAAATTTTTTCTGATGTCAACATAGAACAACAGGAGTGTTGTGTGAATTTTTGTGATTTTTCTGGGTTCGTTTGGACATTTTTATGCATTAACTGAGTTTTCAATGCATTTATGTGCATATTTCAAATTTGAACTACATGCACATGCTCCAGTGCATATAAATTGGTTGAAAAATCAAATCTGTGTCCTTGGGTGCATGCTTAGGTCCCATGCAAGAAATGGGAATGAATTTCAAACACCAGGGTACCGTTGATTGCCGGCAAAACATTGAGATGCCTGGTTTTTTAATTCTAGTAAATCCAAAACTCGTCTGAAATTCATGAAACTTGGCATGCTATCATGGAGCGGAATCAACATGCCGTGCTACAAATTTTGCCCCATTTGGGGCAAGTTTGGGTATATGTTTCTCACAAACTGGAGCTTCTCACAACAAGCAGGATGGTTTTCGGTAGGGAACGTCCCACCTTTGGGGACGAAACGATATCCATTGCCTCTTATTGCTTTCAAATTTTTTCTGATGTCAACATAGAACAACAGGAGTGTTGTGTGAATTTTTGTGATTTTTCTGGGTTCGTTTGGACATTTTATGCATTAACTGAGTTTTCAATGCATTTATGTGCATAATTCAAATTTGAACTACATGCACATCCTCTAGTGCATATAAATTGGTTGAAAAATCAAATTTATGTCCTTGGGTGCATACTTAGGTCCCATGCAAGAAATGGGAATGAATTTCAAACACCAGGGCACCGTTTATTGCCGGCAAAAGATTGAGATGCCTGGTTTTTTAATTCTAGTAAATCCAAAACACGTTTGAAATTCATGAAACTTGGCATGCTATCGTGGAGCGGAATCAATATGCCGTGGTACAAATTTTACCCCATTTGGGGCAGGTTTGGGTATATGCTTCTCACAAACCGGAGCTTCTCACAACAAGCGCGATGGTTTTCGGTAGGGAACGTCCACCTTTGGGGACGAAACGATATCCATTGCCTCTTATTGCTTTCAAATTTGTTCTCGTGTCAACATAGAACAACAGGAGTGTTGTGTGAATTTTTGTGATTTTTCGGGGTTCGTTTGGACATTTTTATGCATTAACTGAGTTTTCAATGCATTTATGTGCATAATTCAAATTTGAACTACATGCAGATGCTCCAGTGCATATAAATTGGTTTAAAAATCAAATCTGTGTCCTTGGTTTCATGCTCAGGTCCCATGCAAGAAATGGGAATGAATTTCAAACACCAGGGCACCGTTGATTGCCGGAAAAACATTGAGATGCCTGGTTTTTTAATTCTAGTAAAACCAAAACTCGTTTGAAATTCATGAAACTTGGAATGCTATCATGGAGCGGAATCAACATGCCGTGGTACAAATTTTGCCCCATTTGGGGCAGGTTTGGGTATATGCTTCTCACAAACCAGAGCTTCTCAAACCAAGCATGATGGTTTTCGGTAGGGAACGTCCCACCTTTGGGGACGAAACGATATCCATTGCCTCTTATTGCTTTCAAATTTTTTCTGATGTCAACATAGAACAACAGGAGTGTTGTGTGAATTTTTGTGATTTTTCTGGGTTCGTTTGGACATTTTATGCATTAACTGAGTTTTCAATGCATTTATGTGCATAATTCAAATTTGAACTACATGCACATCCTTTAGTGCATATAAATTGGTTGAAAAATCAAATTTATGTCCTTGGGTGCATACTTAGGTCCCATGCAAGAAATGAGAATGAATTTCAAACACCAGGGCACCGTTGATTGCCGACAAAACATTGAGATGCCTGGTTTTTAAATTCTATTAAATCCAAAACTCGTCTGAAATTCATGAAACTTGGCATGCTATCATGGAGCGGAATGAACATGCCGTGGTACAAATTTTGCCCCATTTGGGGCAGGTTTGGGTATATGCTTCTGACAAACCGGAGCTTCTCACAACAAGCAGGATGGTTTTCGGTAGGGAACGTCCCACATTTGGGGACGAAACGATATCCATTGCCTCTTATTGCTTTCAAATTTGTTCTCACGTCAACATAGAACAACAGGAGTGTTGTGTGAATTTTTGTGATTTTTCTGGGTTCGTTTGGAGATTTTATACATTAATTGAGTTTTCAATGCATTTATGTGCATAATTCAAATTTGAACTACATGCACATCCTCAAGTGCATATAAATTGGTTGAAAAATCAAATTTATGTCCTTGGGTGCATGCTTAGGTCCCATGCAAGAAATGACAATGAATTTCAAACACCAGGGCACCGTTTATTGCCGGCAAAAGATTGAGATGCCTGGATTTTTAATTCTAGTAAATCCAAAACACGTCTGAAATTAATGAAACTTGGCATGCTATCATGGAGCGGAATCAACATGCTGTGGTACAAATTTTGCCCCATTTGGGGCAGGTTTGGGTATATGCTTCTCACAAACCGGAGCTTCTCACAACAAGCGGGATGGTTTTCGGTAGGGAACGTCCCACCTTTGGGGACGAAGCGATATCCATTGCCTCTTATTGCTTTCAAATTTTTTCTGATGTCAACATAGAACAACAGGAGTGTTGTGTGAATTTTTGTGATTTTTCGGGGTTCGTTTGGACATTTTTATGCATTAACTGAGTTTTCAATGCATTTATGTGCATAATTCAAATTCGAACTACATGCACATGCTCCAGTGCATATAAATTGGTTGAAAAATCAAATCTGTGTCCTTGGGTGCATGCTTAGGTCCAATGCAAGAAATGGGAATGAATTTCAAACACCAGGGCACCATTGATTGCCGGCAAAACATTGAGATGCTTGGTTTTATAATTCTAGTAAATCCAAAACTCGTTTGAAATTCATGAAACTTGGCATGCTATCATGGAGCGGAATCAATATGCCGTGGTACAAATTTTGCCCCATTTGGGGCAGGTTTGGGTATATGCTTCTCACAACAAGCATGATGGTTTTCGGTAGGGAATGTCCCACCTTTGGGGACGAAACGATATCCATTGCCTCTTATTGCTTTCAAATTTGTTCTCACGTCAACATAGAACAACAGGAGTGTTGTGTGAATTTTTGTGATTTTTCTGGGTTCGTTTGGAGATTTTATGCATTAACTGAGTTTTCAATGCATTTATGTGCATAATTCAAATTTGAACTACATGCACATGCTCCAGTGCATATAAATTGGTTGAAAAATCAAATCTGTGTCCTTGGGTGCATGCTTAGGTCCCATGCAAGAAATGGGAATGAATTTCAAACACCAGGGCACCGTTGATTGCCGGCAAAACATTGAGATGCCTGGTTTTTAAATTCTAGTAAATCCAAAACTCGTTTGAAATTCAAGAAACTTGGCATGCTATCATGGAGCGGCATCAACATGCCGTGGTACAAATTTGGTCCCATTTGGGGCAGGTTTGGGTATAAGCTTCTCTCAAACCGGAGCTTCTCACAACAAGCATGATGGTTTTCGGTAGGGACCGTCCCACCTTTGGGGACGAAACGATATCCATTGCCTCTTATTGCTTTCAAATTTTTTATCGTGTGAACATAGAACAACAGGAGTGTTGTGTGAATTTTTGTGATTTTTCGGGGTTCGTTTGGACATTTTTATGCATTAACTGAGTTTTCAATGCATTTATGTGCATAATTCAAATTTGAACTACATGCAGATGCTCCAGTGCATATAAATTGGTTGAAAAATCAAATATGTGTCCTTGGTTGCATGCTCAGGTCCCATGCAAGAAATGGGAGTGAATTTCAAACACCGGGGCACCGTTGATTGCCGGCAAAACATTGAGATGCCTGGTTTTTTAATTCTAGTAAATCCAAAACTCGTTTGAAATTCATGAAACTTGGCATGCTATCATGGAGCGGAATCAACATGCCGTGGTACAAATTTTGCCCCATTTGGGGCAGGTTTGGGTATATGCTTCTCACAAACCAGAGCTTCTCACAACAAGCATGATGGTTTTCGGTAGGGAACGTCCCACCTTTGGGGACGAAACGATATCCATTGCCTCTTATTGCTTTCAAATTTTTTCTGATGTCAACATAGAACAACAGGAGTGTTGTGTGAATTTTTGTGATTTTTCTGGGTTCGTTTGGACATTTTTATGCATTAACTGAGTTTTCAATGCATTTATGTGCATAATTCAAATTCGAACTACATGCACATGCTCCAGTGCATATAAATTGGTTGAAAAATCAAATTTATGTCCTTGGGTGCATGCTTAGGTCCCATGCAAGAAATGGGAATGAATTTCAAACACCAGGGCACCGTTTATTGCCGGCAAAAGATTGAGATGCCTGGTTTTTTAATTCTAGTAAATCCAAAACACGTCTGAAATTAATGAAACTTGGCATGCTATCATGGAGCGGAATCAACATGCCGTGGTACAAATTTTGCCCCATTTGGGGCAGGTTTGGGTATATGCTTCTCACAAACCGGAGGTTCTCACAACAAGCGGGATGGTTTTCGGTAGGGAACGTCCCACCTTTGGGGACGAAGCGATATCCATTGCCTCTTATTGCTTTCAAATTTTTTCTGATGTCAACATAGAACAACAGGAGTGTTGTGTGAATTTTTGTGATTTTTCGGGGTTCGTTTGGACATTTTTATGCATTAACTGAGTTTTCAATGCATTTATGTGCATAATTCAAATTCGAACTACATGCACATGCTCCAGTGCATATAAATTGGTTGAAAAATCAAATCTGTGTCCTTGGGTCCATGCTTAGGTCCCATGCAAGAAATGGGAATGAATTTCAAACACCAGGGCACCGTTGATTGCCGGCAAAACATTGAGATGCCTGGTTTTTAAATTCTAGTAAATCCAAAACTCGTTTGAAATTCATGAAACTTGGCATGCTATCATGGAGCGGCATCAACATGCCGTGGTACAAATTTGGTCCCATTTGGGGCAGGTTTGGGTATAAGCTTCTCACAAACCGGAGCTTCTCACAACAAGCATGATGGTTTTCGGTAGGGACCGTCCCACCTTTGGGGACGAAACGATATCCATTGCCTCTTATTGCTTTCAAATTTGTTCTCGTGTCAACATAGAACAACAGGAGTGTTGTGTGAATTTTTGTGATTTTTTGGGGTTCGTTTGGACATTTTTATGAATTAACTGAGTTTTCAATGCATTTATGTGCATAATTCAAATTTGAACTACATGCAGATGCTCCAGTGCATATAAATTGGTTGAAAAATCAAATCTGTGTCCTTGGTTGCATGCTCAGGTCCCATGCAAGAAATGGGAATGAATTTCAAACACCGGGGCACCGTTGATTGCCGGAAAACATTGAGATGCCTGGTTTTTTAATTCTAGTAAATCCAAAACTCGTTTGAAATTCATGAAACTTGGCATGCTATCATGGAGCGGAATCAACATGCCGTGGTACAAATTTTGCCCCATTTGGGGCAGGTTTGGGTATATGCTTCTCACAAACTAGAGCTTCTCACAACAAGCATGATGGTTTTCGGTAGGGAACGTCCCACCTTTGGGGACGAAACGATATCCATTGCCTCTTATTGCTTTCAAATTTGTTCTCGTGTCAACATAGAACAACAGGAGTGTTGTGTGAATTTTTGTGATTTTTTGGGGTTCGTTTGGACATTTTTATGCATTAACTGAGTTTTCAATGCATTTATGTGCATAATTCAAATTTGAACTACATGCAGATGCTCCAGTGCATATAAATTGGTTGAAAAATCAAATCTGTGTCCTTGGTTGCATGCTCAGGTCCCATGCAAGAAATGGGAATGAATTTCAAACACCAGTGCACCGTTGATTGCCGACAAAACATTATGATGCCTGGTTTTTTAATTCTAGTAAATCCAAAACTCGTTTGAAATTCATGAAACTTGGCATGCTATCATGGAGCGGAATCAACATGCCGTGGTACAAATTTTGCCCCATTTGGGGCAGGTTTGGGTATATGCTTCTCACAAACCGGAGCTTCTCACAACAAGCATGATGGTTTTCGGTAGGGAACGTCCCACCTTTGGGGACGAAACGATATCCATTGCCTCTTATTGCTTTCAAATTTTTTCTGATGTCAACATAGAACAACAGGAGTGTTGTGTGAATTTTTGTGATTTTTCTGGGTTCGTTTGGACATTTTTATGCATTAACTGAGTTTTCAATGCATTTATGTGCATAATTCAAATTCGAACTACATGCACATGCTCCAGTGCATATAAATTGGTTCAAAAATCAAATCTGTGTCCTTGGGTGCATGCTTAGGTCCCATGCAAGAAATGGGAATGAATTTCAAACACCAGTGCACCGTTGATTGCCGGCAAAACATTGAGATGCCTGGTTTTTAAATTTTATGAAATCCAAAACTCGTCTGAAATTCATGAAACTTGGCATGCTATCATGGAGCGGAATCAACATGCCGTGGTACAAATTTTGCCCCATTTGGGGCAGGTTTGGGTATATGCTTCTCACAAACCGGAGCTTCTCACAACAAGCGGGATGATTTTCGGTAGGGAACGTCCCACCTTTGGGGACGAAACGATATCCATTGCCTCTTATTGCTTTCAAATTTGTTCTCACGTCAACATAGAACAACAGGAGTGTTGTGTGAATTTTTGTGATTTTTCTGGGTTCGTTTGGAGATTTTATGCATTAACTGAGTTTTCAATGCATTTATGTGCATAATTCAAATTTGAACTACATGCACATCCTCCAGTGCATATAAATTGGTTGAAAAAACAAATTTATGTCCTTGGGTGCATGCTTAGGTCCCATGCAAGAAATGAGAATGAATTTCAAACACCAGGGCACCGTTTATTGCCGGCAAAAGATTGAGATGCCTGGTTTTTTAATTCTAGTAAATCCAAAACACGTCTGAAATTCATGAAACTTGGCATGCTATCGTGGAGCGGAATCAACATGCCGTGGTACAAATTTTCCCCCATTTGGGGCAGGTTTGGGTATATGCTTCTCACAAACCGGAGCTTCTCACAACAAGCGGGATGATTTTCGGTAGGGAACGTCCCACCTTTGGGGACGAAATGATATCCATTGCCTCTTATTGCTTTCAAATTTTTTCTGATGTCAACATAGAACAACAGGAGTGTTGTGTGAATTTTTGTCATTTTTCGGGGTTCGTTTGGACATTTTTATGCATTAACTGAGTTTTCAATGCATTTATGTGCATAATTCAAATTCAAACTACATGCACATGCTCCAGTGCATATAAATTGGTTGAAAAATCAAATCTGTGTCCTTCGGTGCATGCTTAGGTCCCATGCAAGAAATGGGAATGAATTTCAAACACTAGGGCACCATTGATTGCCGGCAAAACATTGAGATGCCTGGTTTTTTAATTCTATAAATCCAAAACTCGTTTGAAATTCATGAAACTTGGCATGCTATCATGGAGCGGAATCAACATGCCGGGTTACAAATTTTGCCCCATTTGGGGCAGGTTTGGGTATATGCTTCTCACAAACTGGAGCTTCTCACAACATGCATGATGGTTTTCGGTAGGGAATGTCCCACCTTTGGGGACGAAACGATATCCATTACCTCTTATTGCTCTCAAATTTGCTCTCGTGTCAACATAGAACAACAGGAGTGTTGTGTGAATTTTTGTGATTTTTCGGGGTTCGTTTGGACATTTTTATGTATTAACTGAGTTTTCAATGCATTTATGTGCATAATTCAAATTTGAACTACATGCAGATGCTGCAGTGCATATAAATTGGTTGAAAAATCAAATCTGTGTCCTTGGGTGCATGCTTAGGTCCCATGCAAGAAATGGGAATGAATTTCAAACACCAGGGCACCGTTGATTGCCGGCAAAACATCGAGATGCCTCGTTTTTAAATTCTAGTAAATCCAAAACTTGTTTGAAATTCATGAAACTTGGCATGCTATCATGGAGCGGCATCAACATGCCGTGGTACAAATTTGGTCCCATTTGGGGCAGGTTTGGGTATAAGCTTCTCTCAAACCGGAGCTTCTCACAACAAGCATGATGGTTTTCGGTAGGGACCATCCCACCTTTGGGGACGAAACGATATCCATTGCCTCTTATTGCTTTCAAATTTGTTCTCGTGTCAACATAGAACAACAGGAGTGTTGTGTGAATTTTTGTGATTTTTCGGGGTTCGTTTTGGACATTTTTATGCATTAACTGAGTTTTCAATGCATTTATGTGCATAATTCAAATTTGAACTACATGCAGATGCTCCAGTGCATATAAATTGGTTGAAAAATCAAATCTGTGTCCTTGGTTGCATGCTCAGGTCCCATGCAAGAAATGGGCATGAATTTCAAACACCAGGGCACCGTTGATTGCCGGCAAAACATTGAGATGCCTGGTTTTTTAATTCTAGTAAATCCAAAACTCGTTTGAAATTCATGAAACTTGGCATGCTATCATGGAGCGGAATCAACATGCCGTGGTACAAATTTTGCCCCATTTGGGGCAAGTTTGGGTATATGCTTCTCACAAACCAGAGCTTCTCACAACAAGCATGATGGTTTTCGGTAGGGAACGTCCCACCTTTGGGGACGAAACGATATCCATTGCCTCTTATTGCTTTCAAATTTTTTCTGATGTCAACATAGAACAACAGGAGTGTTGTGTGAATTTTTGTGATTTTTCTGGGTTCGTTTGGAGATTTTATGCATTAACTGAGTTTTCAATGCATTTATGTGCATAATTCAAATTTGAACTACATGCACATCCTCCAGTGCATATAAATTGGTTGAAAAAACAAATTTATGTCCTTGGGTGCATGCTTAGGTCCCATGCAAGAAATGAGAATGAATTTCAAACACCAGGGCACCGTTTATTGCCGGCAAAAGATTGAGATGCCTGGTTTTTTAATTCTAGTAAATCCAAAACACGTCTGAAATTCATGAAACTTGGCATGCTATCGTGGAGCGGAATCAACATGCCGTGGTACAAATTTTCCCCCATTTGGGGCAGGTTTGGGTATATGCTTCTCACAAACCGGAGCTTCTCACAACAAGCGGGATGATTTTCGGTAGGGAACGTCCCACCTTTGGGGACGAAACGATATCCATTGCCTCTTATTGCTTTCAAATTTTTTCTGATGTCAACATAGAACAACAGGAGTGTTGTGTGAATTTTTGTCATTTTTCGGGGTTCGTTTGGACATTTTTATGCATTAAATGAGTTTTCAATGCATTTATGTGCATAATTCAAATTCAAACTACATGCACATGCTCCAGTGCATATAAATTGGTTGAAAAATCAAATCTGTGTCCTTGGGTGCATGCTTAGGTCCCATGCAAGAAATGGGAATGAATTTCAAACACCAGGGCACCGTTGATTGCCGGCAAAACATTGAGATGCCTGGTTTTATAATTCTAGTAAATCCAAAACTCGTCTGAAATTCATGAAACTTGGCATGCTATCATGGAGCGGAATCAACATGCCGTGGTACAAATTTTGCCCCATTTGGGGCAGGTTTGGGTATATGCTTCTCACAAACCGGAGCTTCTCACAACAAGCATGATGGTTTTCGGTAGAGAACGTCCCACCTTTGGGGACGAAACGATATCCATTGCCTCTTATTGCTTTCAAATTTGTTCTCACGTCAACATAGAACAACAGGAGTGTTGTGTGAATTTTTGTGATTTTTCTGGGTTCGTTTGGACATTTTTATGCATTAACTGAGTTTTCAATGCATTTATGTGCATAATTCAAATTTGAACTACATGCAGATGCTCCAGTGCATATAAATTGGTTGAAAAATCAAATCTGTGTCCTTGGGTGCTTGCTTAGGTCCCATGCAAGAAATGGGAATGAATTTCAAACACCAGGAACCGTTGATTGCCGGCAAAACATTGAGATGCCTGGTTTTTAAATTCTAGTAAATCCAAAACTCGTTTGAAATTCATGAAACTTGGCATGCTATCATGGAGCGGCATCAACATGCCGTGGTACAAATATGGTCCCATTTGGGGCAGGTTTGGGTATATGCTTCTCTCAAACCGGAGCTTCTCACAACAAGCATGATGGTCTTCGGTAGGGAACGTCCCACCTTTGGGGACGAAACGATATCCATTGCCTCTTATTGCTTTCTAATTTGTTCTCGTGTCAACATAGAACAACAGGAGTGTTGTGTGAATTTTTGTGATTTTTCTGGGTTCGTTTGGACATTTTTATGCATTAACTGAGTTTTCAATGCATTTATGTGCGTAATTCAAATTTGAACTACATGCACATGCTCCAGTGCATATAAATTGGTTGAAAAATCAAATCTGTGTCCTTGGGTGCATGCTTAGGTCCCATGCAAGAAATGGGAATGAATTTCAAACACCAGGGCACCGTTGATTGCCGGCAAAACATTGAGATGCCTGGTTTTTAAATTCTAGTAAATCCAAAACTCGTCTGAAATTCATGAAACTTGGCATGCTATCATGGAGCGGAATCAACATGCCGTGGTACAAATTTTGCCCCATTTGGGGCAGGTTTGGGTATATGCTTCTCACAAACCGGAGCTTCTCACAACAAGCAGGATGGTTTTCGGTAGGGAACGTCCCACCTTTGGGGACGAATCGATATCCATTGCCTCTGATTGCTTTCAATTTTTTTCTCACGTCAACATAGAACAACAGGAGTGTTGTGTGAATTTTTGTGATTTTCTGGGTTCGTTTGGACATTTTATGCATTAACTGAGTTTTCAATGCATTTATGTGCATAATTCAAATTTGAACTACATGCACATCCTCTAGTGCATATAAATTGGTTGAAAAATCAAATTTATGTCCTTGGGTGCATACTTAGGTCCCATGCAAGAAATGGGAATGAATTTCAAACACCAGGGCACCGTTTATTGCCGGCAAAAGATTGAGATGCCTGGTTTTTTAATTCTAGTAAATCCAAAACACGTTTGAAATTCATGAAACTTGGCATGCTATCGTGGAGCGGAATCAATATGCCGTGGTACAAATTTTACCCCATTTGGGGCAGGTTTGGGTATATGCTTCTCACAAACCGGAGCTTCTCACAACAAGCGCGATGGTTTTCGGTAGGGAACGTCCACCTTTGGGGACGAAACGATATCCATTGCCTCTTATTGCTTTCAAATTTGTTCTCGTGTCAACATAGAACAACAGGAGTGTTGTGTGAATTTTTGTGATTTTTCGGGGTTCGTTTGGACATTTTTATGCATTAACTGAGTTTTCAATGCATTTATGTGCATAATTCAAATTTGAACTACATGCAGATGCTCCAGTGCATATAAATTGGTTTAAAAATCAAATCTGTGTCCTTGGTTTCATGCTCAGGTCCCATGCAAGAAATGGGAATGAATTTCAAACACCAGGGCACCGTTGATTGCCGGAAAAACATTGAGATGCCTGGTTTTTTAATTCTAGTAAATCCAAAACTCGTTTGAAATTCATGAAACTTGGAATGCTATCATGGAGCGGAATCAACATGCCGTGGTACAAATTTTGCCCCATTTGGGGCAGGTTTGGGTATATGCTTCTCACAAACCAGAGCTTCTCACAACAAGCATGATGGTTTTCGGTAGGGAACGTCCCACCTTTGGGGACGAAACGATATCCATTGCCTCTTATTGCTTTCAAATTTTTTCTGATGTCAACATAGAACAACAGGAGTGTTGTGTGAATTTTTGTGATTTTTCTGGGTTCGTTTGGACATTTTATGCATTAACTGAGATTTCAATGCATTTATGTGCATAATTCAAATTTGAACTACATGCACATGCTCCAGTGCATATAAATTGGTTGAAAAATCAAATTTATGTCCTTGGGTGCATACTTAGGTCCCATGCGAGAAATGAGAATGAATTTCAAACACCAGGGCACCGTTGATTGCCGGCAAAAGATTGAGATGCCTGGTTTTTTAATTCTAGTAAATCCAAAACTCGTCTGAAATTCATGAAACTTGGCATGCTATCATGGAGCGGAATCAACATGCCGTGGTAAAAATTTTGCCCCATTTGGGGCAGGTTTGGGTATATGCTTCTCACAAACTGGAGCTTCTCACAACAAGCATGATGGTTTTCGGTAGGGAACGTCCCACCTTTGGGGACGAAACGATATCCATTGCCTCTTATTGCTTTCAAATTTGTTCTTGTGTCAACATAGAACAACAGGAGTGTTGTGTGAATTTTTTTGATTTTTCGGGGTTCGTTTGCACATTTTTATGCATTAACCTAGTTTTCAATGCATTTATGTGCATAATTAAAATTTGAACTACATGCACATGCTCCAGTGCATTTAAATTGGTTGAAAAATCAAATCTGTGTCCTTGGGTGCATGCTTAGGTCCCATGCAAGAAATGGGAATGAATTTCAAACACCAGGGCACCGTTGATTGCCGGCAAAACATCGAGATGCCTAGTTTTTAAATTCTAGTAAATCCAAAACTCGTCTGAAATTCATGAAACTTGGCATGCTATCATCGAGCAGAATCAACATGCCGTGGTACAAATTTTGCCCCATTTGGGGCAGGTTTGGGTATATGCTTCACACAAACCGGAGCTTCTCACAACAAGCAGGATGGTTTTCGGTAGGGAACGTCCCACCTTTGGGGACGAAACGATATCCATTGCCTCTTATTGGTTTCAAATTTTTTCTGATGTCAACATAGAACAACAGGAGTGTTGTGTGAATTTTTGTGATTTTTCTGGGTTCGTTTAGATATTTTATGCATTAACTGAGTTTTCAATGCATTTATGTGCATAATTCAAATTTGAACTACATGCACATGCTCCAGTGCATATAAATTGGTTGAAAAATCAAATCTGTGTCCTTGGGTGCATGCTTAGGTCCCATGCAAGAAATGGGAATGAATTTCAAACACCAGGGCACCGTTGATTGCCTGCAAAACATCGAGATGCCAGGTTTTTAAATTCTAGTAAATCCAAAACTCGTCTGAAATTCATGAAACTTGGCATGCTATCATGGAGCGGATTCAACATGCCGCGGTACAAATTTTGCCCCATTAGGGGCAGGTTTGGGTATATGCTTCTCACAAACCGGAGCTTCTCACAACAAGCAGGATGGTTTTCGGTAGGGAACGTCCCACCTTTGGGGACGAAACGATATCCATTGCCTCTTATTGCTTTCAAATTTTTTCTGATGTCAACATAGAACAACAGGAGTGTTGTGTGAATTTTTGTGATTTTTCTGGGTTCGTTTAGACATTTTATGCATTAACTGAGTTTTCAATGCATTTATGTGCATAATTCAAATTTGAACTACATGCACATCCTCCAGTGCATATAAATTGGTTGAAAAATCAAATTTATGTCCTTGGGTGCATACTTAGGTCCCATGCAAGAAATGAGAATCAATTTCAAACACCAGGGCACCGTTGATTGCCGGCAAAAGATTGAGATGCCTGGTTTTTTAATTCTAGTAAATCCAAAACTCGTCTGAAATTCATGAAACTTGGCATGCTATCATGGAGCGGAATCAACATGCCGTGGTACAAATTTTGCCCCATTTGGGGCAGGTTTGGGTATATGCTTCTCACAAACCGGAGCTTCTCACAACAAGCATGATGGTTTTCGGTAGTGAACGTCCCACCTTTGGGGACGAAACGATATCCATTGCCTCTTATTGCTTTCAAATTTGTTCTCGTGTCAACATAGAACAACAGGAGTGTTGTGTGAATTTTTGTAATTTTTCTGGGTTCGTTTGGACATTTTTATGCATTAATTGAGTTTTCAATGCATTTATGTGCATAATTCAAATTTGAACTACATGCACATCCTCCAGTGCATATAAATTGGTTGAAAAATCAAATTTATGTCCTTGGGTGCATACTTAGGTCCCATGCAAGAAATGAGAATGAATTTCAAACACCAGGGCACCGTTGATTGCCCGCAAAAGATTGAGATGCCTGGTTTTTTAATTCTAGTAAATCCAAAACTCGTCTGAAATTCATGAAACTTGGCATGCTATCATGGAGCGGAATCAACATGCCGTGGTACAAGTTTTGCCCCATTTGGGGCAGGTTTGGGTATATGCTTCTCACAAATCGGAGCTTCTCACAACAAGCATGATGGTTTTCGGTAGGGAACGTCCCACCTTTGGGGACGAAACGATATCCATTGCCTCTTATTGCTTTCAAATTTTTTAAGATGTCAACATAGAACAACAGGAGTGTTGTGTGAATTTTTGTGATTTTTCTGGGTTCGTTTGGACATTTTTACGCATTAACTGAGTTTTCAATGCATTTATGTGCATAATTCAAATTTGAACTACATGCACATGCTCCAGTGCATGTAAATTGGTTGAAAAATCAAATCTGTGTCCTTGGGTGCATGCTTAGGTCCCATGCAAGAAATGGGAATGAATTTCAAACACCAGGGCACCGTTGATTGCCGGCAAAACATCGAGATGCCTGGTTTTTAAATTCTAGTAAATCCAAAACTCGTCTGAAATTCATGAAACTTGGCATGCTATCATGGAGCGGAATCAACATGCCGTGGTACAAATTTTCCCCCATTTGGGGCAGGTTTGGGTATATGCTTCTCACAAACCGGAGCTTCTCACAACAAGCATGATGGTTTTCGGTAGGGAACATCCCACCTTTGGGGACGAAACGATATCCATTGCCTCTTATTGCTTTCAAAAATTTTCTGATGTCAACATAGAACAACAGGAGTGTTGTGTGAATTTTTGTGATTTTTCTGGGTTCGTTTGGACATTTTTATGCATTAACTGAGTTTTCAATCCATTTATGTGCATAATTCAAATTTGAACTACATGCACATGCTCCAGTGCATATAAATTGGTTGAAAAATCAAATCTGTGTCCTTGGGTGCATGCTTAGGTCCCATGCAAGAAATGGGAATGAATTTCAAACACCAGGGCACCGTTGATTGCCGGCAAAACATTGAGATGCCTGGTTTTTAAATTCTAGTAAATCCAAAACTCGTCTGAAATTCATGAAACTTGGCATGCTATCATGGAGCGGCATCAACATGCCGTGGTACAAATTTTGTCCCATTTGGGGCAGGTTTGGGTATATGCTTCTCTCGAACCGGAGCTTCTCACAACAAGCACGATGGTTTTGGTAGGTACCGTCCCACCTTTGGGGACGAAACGATATCCATTGCCTCTTATTGCTTTCAAATTTGTTCTCGTGTCAAAACATTGAGATGCCTGGTTTTTACATTCTAGCAAATCCAAAACTCGTCTGAAATTCATGAAACTTGGCATGCTATCATGGAGCGGCATCAACATGCCGTGGTACAAATTTTGTTCCATTTGGGGCAGGTTTGGGTATATGCTTCTCTCAAACCGGAGCTTCTCACAACAAGCACGATGGTTTTCGGTAGGGACCGTCCCACCTTTGGGGACGAAATGATATCCATTGCCTCTTATTGCTTTCAAATTTGTTCTCGTGTCAGCATAGAACAACAGGAGTGTTGTGTGATTTTTGTGATTTTTCGGGGTTCGTTTGGACATTTTTATGCCTTAACTGAGTTTTCAATGCATTTATGTGCATAATTCAAATTTGTACTACATGCACATGCTCCAGTGCATATAAATTGGTTGAAAAATCAAATCAGTGTCCTTGGGTGCATGCTTAGGTCTCATGCAAGAAATGGGAATGAATTTCAAACACCAGGGCACCGTTGATTGCCGGCAAAACATTGAGATGCCTGGTTTTTACATTCAAGCAAATCCAAAACTCGTCTGAAATTCATGAAACTTGGCATGCTATCATGGAGCGGCATCAACATGCCGTGGTACAAAATTTGTCCCATTTGGGGCAGGTTTGGGTATATGCTTCTCTCGTACCGGAGCTTCTCACAACAAGCACGATGGTTTTCGGTAGGGACCGTCCCACCTTTGGGGACGAAACGATATCCATTGCCTCTTATTGCTTTCAAATTTGTTCTCGTGTCAACATAGAACAACAGGAGTGTTGTGTGAATTTTTGTGATTTTTCGGGGTTCGTTTGGACATTTTTATGCATTAACTGAGCTTTCAATGCATTTATGTGCATAATTCAAATTTGAACTACATGCACATGCTCCAGTGCATATAAATTGGTTGAAAAATCAAATCAGTGTCCTTGGGTGCATGCTTAGGTCCCATGCAAGAAATGGGAATGAATTTCAAACACCAGGGCACCGTTGATTGCCGGAAAAACATTGAGATGCCTGGTTTTTAAATTCTGGTAAATCCAAAACTCGTCTGAAATTCACGAAACTTGGCATGCTATCATGGAGCGGCATCAACATGCCGTGGTACAAATTTTGTCCCATTTGGGGCAGGTTTGGGTATATGCTTCTCTCGAACCGGAGCTTCTCACAACAAGCACGATGGTTTTCGGTAGGGACCGTCCCACCTTTGGGGACGAAACGATATCCATTGCCTCTTATTGCTTTCAAATTTTTTCTGATGTCAACATAGAACAACAGGAGTGTTGTGTGAATTTTTGTGATTTTTCTGGGGTTCGTTTGGACATTTTTATGCATTAACTGAGTTTTCAATGCATTTATGTGCATAATTCAAATTTGAACTACATGCACATGCTCCAGTGCATATAAATTGGTTGGAAAATCAAATCAGTGTCCTTGGGTGCATGCTTAGGTCCCATGCAAGAAATGGGAATGAATTTCAAACACCAGGGCACCGTTGATTGCCGGCAAAACATTGAGATGCCTGGTTTTTACATTCTAGTAAATCCAAAACTCGTCTGAAATACATGAAACTTGGCATGCTATCATGGAGCGGAATCAACATGCCGTCGTACAAATTTTGCCCCATTTGGGGCAGGTTTGGGTATATGCTTCTCTCAAACCGGAGCTTCTCACAACAAGCATGATGGTTTTCGGTAGGGACCGTCCCACCTTTGGGGACGAAACGATATCCATTGCCTCTTATTGCTTT
>NC_057805.1:56324407-56327202 GCF_018294505.1 Triticum aestivum
ACAACAAGCACGATGGTTTTCGGTAGGGACCGTCCCACCTTTGGGGACGAAACGATATCCATTGCCTCTTATTGCTTTCAAATTTGTTCTCGTGTCAACATAGAACAACAGGAGTGTTGTGTGAATTTTTGTGATTTTTCGGGGTTCGTTTGGACATTTTTATGCATTAACTGAGCTTTCAATGCATTTATGTGCATAATTCAAATTTGAACTACATGCACATGCTCCAGTGCATATAAATTGGTTGAAAAATCAAATCAGTGTCCTTGGGTGCATGCTTAGGTCCCATGCAAGAAATGGGAATGAATTTCAAACACCAGGGCACCGTTGATTGCCGGAAAAACATTGAGATGCCTGGTTTTTAAATTCTGGTAAATCCAAAACTCGTCTGAAATTCACGAAACTTGGCATGCTATCATGGAGCGGCATCAACATGCCGTGGTACAAATTTTGTCCCATTTGGGGCAGGTTTGGGTATATGCTTCTCTCGAACCGGAGCTTCTCACAACAAGCACGATGGTTTTCGGTAGGGACCGTCCCACCTTTGGGGACAAAACGATATCCATTGCCTCTTATTGCTTTCAAATTTTTTCTGATGTCTACATAGAACAACAGGAGTGTTGTGTGAATATTTGTGATTTTTCGGGGTTCGTTTGGACATTTTTATGCATTAACTGAGTTTTCAATGCATTTATGTGCATAATTCAAATTTGAACTACATGCACATGCTCCAGTGCATATAAATTTGTTGAAAAATCAAATCAGTGTCCTTGGGTGCATGCTTAGGTCCCATGCAAGAAATGGGAATGAATTTCAAACACCAGGGCACCGTTGATTGCCGGCAAAACATTGAGATGCCTGGTTTTTACATTCTAGTAAATCCAAAACTCGTCTGAAATACATGAAACTTGGCATGCTATTATGGAGCGGAATCAACATGCCGTCGTACAAATTTTGCCCCATTTGGGGCAGGTTTGGGTATATGCTTCTCTCAAACCGGAGCTTCTCACAACAAGCATGATGGTTTTCGGTAGGGACCGTCCCACCTTTGGGGACGAAACGATATCCATTGCCTCTTATTGCTTTGAAATTTGTTCTCGTGTCAACATAGAACAACAGGAGTGTTGTGTGAATTTTTGTGATTTTTCTGGGTTCGTTTGGACATTTTATGCATTAACTGAGTTTTCAATGCATTTATGTGCATAATTCAAATTTGAACTACATGCACATGCTCCAGTGCATATAAATTGGTTGAAAATCAAATTTATGTCCTTGGGTGCATACTTAGGTCCCATGCAAGAAATGAGAATGAATTTCAAACACCAGGGCACCGTTGATTGCCGGCAAAAGATTGAGATGCCTGGTTTTTTAATTCTAGTAAATCCAAAACACGTCTGAAATTCATGAAACTTGGCATGCTATCATGGAGCGGAATCAACATGGCGTGGTACAAATTTTGCCCCATTTGGGGCAGGTTTGGGTATATGCTTCTCACAAACCGGAGCTTCTCACAACAAGCATGATGGTTTTCGATAGGGACCGTCCCACCTTTGGGGACGAAACGATATCCATTGCCTCTTATTGCTTTCAAAAATTTTCTGATGTCAACATAGAACAACAGGAGTGTTGTGTGAATTTTTGTGATTTTTCTGGGTTCGTTTGGACATTTTTATGCATTAACTGAGTTTTCAATCCATTTATGTGCATAATTCAAATTTGAACTACATGCACATGCTCCAGTGCATATAAATTGGTTGAAAAATCAAATCTGTGTCCTTGGGTGCATGCTTAGGTCCCATGCAAGAAATGGGAATGAATTTCAAACACCAGGGCACCGTTGATTGCCGGCAAAACATTGAGATGCCTGGTTTTTAAATTCTAGTAAATCCAAAACTCGTCTGAAATTCATGAAACTTGGCATGCTATCATGGAGCGGCATCAACATGCCGTGGTACAAATTTTGTCCCATTTGGGGCAAGTTTGGGTATATGCTTCTCTCGAACCGGAGCTTCTCACAACAAGCACGATGGTTTTGGTAGGTACCATCCCACCTTTGGGGACGAAACGATATCCATTGCCTCTTATTGCTTTCAAATTTGTTCTCGTGTCAAAACATTGAGATGCCTGGTTTTTACATTCTAGCAAATCCAAAACTCGTCTGAAATTCATGAAACTTGGCATGCTATCATGGAACGGCATCAACATGCCGTGGTACAAATTTTGTTCCATTTGGGGCAGGTTTGGGTATATGCTTCTCTCAAACCGGAGCTTCTCACAACAAGCACGATGGTTTTCGGTAGGGACCGTCCCACCTTTGGGGACGAAATGATATCCATTGCCTCTTATTGCTTTCAAATTTGTTCTCGTGTCAGCATAGAACAACAGGAGTGTTGTGTGATTTTTGTGATTTTTCGGGGTTCGTTTGGACATTTTTATGCATTAACTGAGTTTTCAATGCATTTATGTGCATAATTCAAATTTGTACTACATGCACATGCTCCAGTGCATATAAATTGGTTGAAAAATCAAATCAGTGTCCTTGGGTGCATGCTTAGGTCCCATGCAAGAAATGGGAATGAATTTCAAACACCAGGGCACCGTTGATTGCCGGCAAAACATTGAGATGCCTGGTTTTTACATTCAAGCAAATCCAAAACTCGTCTGAAATTCATGAAACTTGGCATGCTATCATGGAGCGGCATCAACATGCCGTGGTACAAAATTTGTCCCATTTGGGGCAGGTTTGGGTATATGCTTCTCTCGTACCGGAGCTTCTAACAACAAGCACGATGGTT